>NC_056747.1:151155637-151455637 GCF_019279795.1 Protopterus annectens
TTTTTCTACCACTTTTTCCTTCTTTGTTCTGCAGACTTCTTGAACTGATGCATTCCACTGCCCAATCTCCTTAAGTAGCTTATTAACATAACTGGTTTGGCCACATAACAGTTCATGACTCCCCACACATGCTGGTTTGAGGTGCTGCCATTCTTCTTCAATTACACCTATTTTCTCCTCTACTTGGTGGAGCTCTGAGTATATCCTTTAACTGTTGTAACTTCTCTATAGTCAAGTTCCAGGTCTAACAACTGGTCTCTGTTGACCTTAGAGCCCTCTGTCACAATTGTCTGCATCTTAGTGTGGCAACCTGGGGTTTATGCTGTGGGCCGACTGTTTCGGTGGGGGTGGCTTTGAAATCATTGCTTATACCCTTGTACACTTTCCTTACTAGGGGATGTCTACCAGAGTTAGATATTCGCCACTCTTGGATGTGAACTTGTTATGGTCTCTCTTTCTGAAACGTGTTGGCTACTGTAATGCCATTTGCCAGACAGAGTTTTCGAATAGCATCTTCCTTAATCCTGCTGGCCCACCCATGTGGAGCCAGGCAGTCCTCTTCTCCTGTTTTGTCTATCCCAATATGTGCATTCAAGTCAGCCATTATCAACACCAATTCATGTTGTCCAGCTGCCTATAGTAGGTTCTGCAACTGCTGTCTGTATGAACTCCTTTCATCAGTATCACAACCCTGCTGTGGGTCACAGGCTGAGGTCATGAATACTGGCCTGTCATTACAGACTGATTGCCACGAGTCTGTCACTAATTCTGCCGATGTCGCGCACTGGCTTAGGATGACTCTCTCACCAAAATTTCAACACCATTTCTTTCCTAACCTTCTGAGTACTAAACTATGTTTCCTAAGGAAAGTAGCTTGGCTGGACTGCACTTCCATCTTGTCTTCTGGATAGATCGGATGTCCAGCCTCCTCCTTACTATCATGCCATCCACTTCCAAGCTGCATCCTGCAAGTGAACCAGCATTGTGTAGCAATTCTCAGTTCATGTTTGGCAGGTTCATTTATGTCCAGCTTTCACTCGACAGAGCTATCCAAGGTAACCAACGCGGGACAACTGGATGACAGCTGGCCAATAGCTATTTGAACCCATGATTCTGACCTTCATGGCAGGCACATTGCCAGTATGGGTCACATACACCTTTTGTGGAGTGCACTCAAAGCTTAGCTTAACATAATCTATATTTTACATTTGACCGTGTTAGTCCATCTGAACTGATAGGCCTTTTTCAGCGGAGACCCAAGGAGAAACGCTCCACAAATTTGCACAGAAATCAAAACATTACCATTTGTAAGTTCCATTTTTTTTTAACTTCCACAAATTTACATTAAAAAAAAAAGATTAGTATTTGTAAGTTAGAAGCAGTAGAACACTGAGACTATAGAGTTATAGTAGGCATTACACTTAGGATATGTGCAGGAAACCGTATACACGTTTATCATACAGTATACAGAGTTAAATAAAAATCAGTCAAGGTGGTGACTGTTGGAGAACAGGCCATATAAAAGTATAGAATATTTAGTGAGGATATCAAAACACCTAACACTAAACAGGAATTACACTAGCAAAAGGCAGAAAAGTAAGATTACAATCAGTGAGGGACAGTTTATGGAGGATATTGTTGATAGTGGATGAAAAGTGAAAGGAGTAAGCAGTACAATTAATATTTCACACATTCTTATCCTTGTTCCCATCCAAAAAAACCCACGAAGCTTAGTAATATCTAAAAGTACACCACAAAAGGATAAAATGGTGCTAAAATGAACTTATAACCAAGTAGAAAGCACCACAGTCGAGCTGGATATAGGCAAACAGTTTATTCAGTTCTAAACACCGAACACAATGTAAAAAGACCCACACTTAACGCTGTAGAAGTACAAGTAACGTTTTCGTCATCAACTTCATCAGATAAATTTCACAATCCCATAATTCCCTTTATATAGACACACTAATTACAAAAAAACTAAATAAATCCATTTAGTCAATTAATTAAACAACAGGATGTCATTAAAAACTGTCCTTATATGGTCATGTCAGTGTTATTTTAAAATCCATTTTACTTTTAGTTGATAAAAAATCACTTTTATATATTAGAAAACATCATATTCTTAAAATTAATTTTAAAACATTTTTTTAAAATGTCATAAATAACTTACATTAAAATAAAATTTATTTAAACTATAAAATTCATTTAAAAATACAAAAGGTATATACAAAATAAATTTATGTTGTAGTCTTTGGCTCCCTCATGTGGCCCAAATTCCACATAACATCACAAGTCAAATAAAACTTTATATAATTTATGTTCTTGATAATAGCAGCTATTTCTGTAAATTTAAAGCTTGGCTGATCTCAATTTTAAAACTGGAGCTAAAGATATCATGTCATTAAGACCCGGAGGTCTATTTGCTTCTAGTGATAGCTGCCAGTATAGTTCCCTGTATTCAGCTAGTGTCTCCCACATACCTCCCCTGGGATCCACATGAACTACTTCCAACACAAAAAATTTAAATACTGATGTTTTACATACCATGCTATGTTTGTAAAGTGCATTATTTTCACATTTATTTCTGATATCATACATATGTTCGTATATTCTTTGTTTTAGTTTTTTTCACTTTTACCCACATAGTACGAATCGCATTCTTTACACAGAGCTAGGTATATTATGCCTTTTGTGTTACAGTTAACATAAATATCCAAACTTAATTTCCTTTTCCTTGCTTGTAAAAAAATGGAATCTCCAGTTTTTAAATATGAACAATAGTTATAACAACCACATTTATATAGACCTTTTCTAGTTCTTGTAGTTTTGTCATAGTTAATATTATGGGTACCTTTGTCCAGCATGTTCTTAATAGTGTTCCCTCTACGATATATGTACGTTAATGGTTTTTCAAAAATATGTTTTAAATCTGATATCTTAGAAAAGTTATTCCATTCTCTATCCATAACCTTTCTTACTACACTTGACTGTCCATCATAATTCATAACAAGTCTCATATTATAATCCTTATTAGAATTATCTTCTGGAGTGTCACCTGTTTCTATATAAGGAGATGTTTTTCCTATAATAGAAGCAAATCTTCCCTTTCTTTCAACCAGTACTTCATTCAATAATGTATCAAATAAATTACTAGGATATCCCCTGTTCATGAATAACTCCTTTAATTTAATACATTCATTTGTAAAAATTTCATCTACTGAAGTCATTCTACTCATCCGAACCAACTGGCCTTTCAACACTCCCTTCTTCTGATACAAAGGATGTGAACTAGTGAAGTGTAGATAAGAATTAGAGAATGTTTCTTTTCTGTGTATTTTAGATACAAAATTTCCATTGTCGTTCTTAATATTGACATCTAAAAATATTAGTTCCTGTGTGTCATATTTGTGGGTGAAATCCAAAAAATTGGTTGTTCCATTCCATTTGTTATCTAAAATATGGGATTTGTTATGAATTATGATGGACAGTCAAGTGTAGTAAGAAAGGTTATGGATAGAGAATGGAATAATTTTTCTAAGATATCAGATTTAAAACATATTTTTGAAAAACCATTAACGTACATATATCGTAGAGGGAACACTATTAAGAACATGCTGGACAAAGGTACCCATAATATTAACTATGACAAAACTACAAGAACTAGAAAAGGTCTATATAAATGTGGTTGTTGTAACTATTGTTCATATTTAAAAACTGGAGATTCCATTTTTTTACAAGCAAGGAAAAGGAAATTAAGTCTGGATACTTATGTTAACCGTAACACAAAAGGCATAATATACCTAGCTATGTGTAAAGAATGCGATTCGTACTATGTGGGTAAAAGTGAAAGAAAACTAAAACAAAGAATATACGAACATATGTATGATATCAGAAATAAATGTGAAAATAATGCACTTTACAAACATAGCATGGTATGTAAAACATCAGTATTTCAATTTTTTGTGTTGGAAGTAGTTCATGTGGATCCCAGGGGAGGTATGTGGGAGACACTAGTTGAATACAGGGAACTATACTGACAGCTATCACTAGAAGCAAATAGACCTCCGGGTCTTAATGACATGATATCTTTAGCTCCAGTTTTAAAATTGAGATCAGCCAAGCTTTAAATTTACAGAAATAGCTGCTATTATCAAGAACATAAATTATATAAAGTTTTATTTGACTTGTGATGTTATGTGGAATTTGGGCCACATGAGGGAGCCAAATACTACAACATAAATTTATTTTGTATATACCTTTTGTATTTTTAAATGAATTTTATAGTTTAAATAAATTTTATTTTAATGCAAGTTATTTATGACATTTAAAAAAATGTTTTAAAATCAATTTTAAGAATATGATGTGTTTTCTAATATATGAAAGTGATTTTTTATCAACTAAAAGTAAAATGGATTTTAAAATAATACTGACATGACCATATAAGAACAGTTTTTAATGACATCCTGTTGTATACATTAATTGGATTTATTTAGTTTTTTTGCAATTAGTGCGTCTATATAAAAGAAATTATGGGATTGAGAAATTTATCTGATGAAGTTGATGACGAAAACGTTACTTGTACTTCTACAGCGTTAAGTGTGGGTCTTTTTACATTGTGTTCGGTGTTTGGAACTGAATAAACTGTTTGCCTATATCCAGCTCGACTGTGGTGCTTTCTACTTGGCTAATATCTAAAAGTAGGCAATTTCTTGAAAATATATACTGAACAGAGAAGTAGTAAAAAATGTAAGGTGAATAGTAGAGACATGTGAGATATGGTAATATCACTTGGCCCCAACAGTACTCGTCCGATTGTCAAGAGTGTAGACATCCTGCAGTTGTTACACTGGAATGAATGGTCCTACAGTGGTACTGCAGAAGAAAGGGGTTCCCAGTGGTGCTTCATACATTGTCAGATATGCACTACAGTTGATTAGAATTGCCTGAACACACAGCAGTGGCTTCACTTTTTCATACATGTTCCTGACAGGTCAGATGTGTCTTGTCTATGTATTAATTTTCTAGAAGATGAATCTCTCACTAAGTGTGCATACCATTTGGATTACATAGTGTTTTAAAACTGTACCAGGAAGCCATAATGATACTGCTGTGTGATCTGTTGCAGGGAGTGGAGTATTCCATTTACTGTACTGTAGTATGATTCACAGTTGTATATAAATGCCAGAATATGCTGTGAACAAGAGTCATTATCACCAATTATATGTGCCTTCCATTTGGTGACATGCCTTCTTTATGTGACTTGCAAATACAGTCTGTATGGTACACATGTAAGGAAACGAGTAATTGATAGTCAGATGGTGCAGAGGATTATAGATTGCACAAGTATGGATGTGAATGTTTTGAACTACTGTCTGGTGTCCAGTCCATGTTTAGATGGTTTAGGGGAGCCAGTGTCTGTCAGCATGGGACAACATGCTCGACAAGCCGCGTTGCTTCGCAAGAGACGGCTTGCACCTGTCATCCCTAGGCTTTTGATTACTGGCCAAGGCTCTTGCTGCCCCCATAGTGCCTTTTTTAGGCAAGGCTCAAAAGTCAAACCCACCTCCGTAAACAGCACAATTAACAAAAAACTGGGGATTATGCTACTCAATGCCAGGAGTTTAAATCTCAAAATGCACATGCTCGAAGCACTCCTCAGTATGGAGAACGTCGACCGCTGTGCAGTAACTGAAACCTGGTTCAAGGCTCCAGACAGCACCCCAGCACTACCGGGCTACAAATCATACCACACGTTTTGGCCACAGAACACGGACCGAAACACAAAAGGAGGGTGGTGTATCCATATTCATCAAGGATACCTACACCTCCAGGTTAATGGCACAGCATGATACCTCTGAGATCATCCATATGCAACTAACATCGGACAAATCTGCAATGCAAATTGTGGCCTGCTACAGATCACCCTCCATGACCCAGGACCACCACTCCACTTTTCTGGGGACACTGGAAAACATGAAGGTCCTACAGAACACCCTGATATTGGGCAATTTCAATTACCCTACCATTCATTGGGAAAACTACTCGAGTACAAATTCCCAGGCCCAGCACTTCCTAGAATTCATCAACTCAAATGCTCTGGATCAGCTGGTAAACTCCCCTACCAGAGGTGAAAACATATTGGACCTGGTCATCACCAACATGGGCGACAGGTGTTCCACACCAGAGGTCAACCCGTCACTGGTTAGATCAGACCATAAACCAATCACTCTGGATGTCCACACCCCCCCCCCCCAACTATTTTATTTATTTTACTTATTTTTATTTTACATTTGTTGACCGGGATAGTCCAATTGGATGCATGTCCATTTTCAGCGGAGGCCCAGGGAGAAAAGCTCCAAGGGTAAGCAGATACAGCATTACATAATACCAGCTTTACATATTACAGACTATTTACAGTGATTACATAAGTAAGCAAGTTAAACAAGTTCCACAGGTTAGAGTTAATCCCAAGCATACGTCAGGATTAAATTAAATTACACAGTAAACTGGTTAACAGATTTTTACACATGGAACTAAGGAACGTACACATCAACTAAGGAACTTTACACATCAACTAAGGAAACCACAGTAAAAAAACTTTTCTAAAGCAAACTTCACCTTACTTAAGACAGAGGTGGTAAGTTTCACAGCCCCCATGCTAAAGGATAATGCTGCCCAAGATGCAGAAACCTTTACAAATGCACTCTATGAGCACCTACAAGGATGCATGGATCATGCCATCCCTAGCAAAACCAAGACTCACTCCTCTAAGAGAAGGAAACCAGTTTGGTGGCCCCCTGCCATAAACAGGCTATACAATAGGAGGAGGAAACTAGTTCAGAAAAAAAAAAGCAAATCCCAAGAAGGAAAGACATCCCTGATTAGTATTAGTAAGAAACTAAGGTGAAATCATCCAAGGCTAACTTAGAAAGAAAAACAGCCAAGTATTCAAAAGATAACCACAAAGCCTTCTTTAGCTTTGTTAAGAATCTAACTGGCAACTCACAGATATGCTCTGAGCTAGTGCAAAATAGCACAAAATTTACTGAACCTACTGATATTGCCAACATCCTGGCAGATTCAGTGCAAACTTCACCCCCCTCTCACCTTCAAAAGAGCCCACAACAATACCGGAAAAGTGTAGTGTCCCAAAAATCACAGATGCACAGGTGAAAACAGCCATTTCAAAAGCCAAAAAAACAGCGTCAATGGGACCAGATGGTGTCCCAGGCTGCGTCTTGCACGAACTACCGAACGAACTAACCCCCCACCTAAACACGCTGTTCAACCTCAGCCTCTCCACAGGCTACAAGCCCATAGAATGGCGCACAGCAACGGTTATTCCTCTCCACAAAGGAGGGGCCACAACTGACCCTGGTAACTATCGCTCCATAAGCCTGACTAGCCTGGTCTGCAAGGCTATGGAGCGCATCATCATGGAACTCATTAACAAAGACATTGGAAACCTCCAAACACTTGACCCGACCCAGTTCGGCTTTGTTAAGGGCAAATAATGCCTACTAAACCTGGTTGATTTCTTCGAGACAGTCACCAAGGCCATGGGCGAGGGAAAGGTGGTTTACACAGCCTACCTTGACCTCGCCAAGGCTTTCGACACCATTCCCCACTTGGGTATTACAGAAAAACCTCACCAGCCTGAACATAAACCCCTACGTCACGAGATGGGTTGCCAACTGGCTTACAGACAGATCTCACATGGTAAGAATAGCAGGCTCCAGGTCTGACTGTAAACCAGTCACAAGTGGTGTCCCGCAAGGCTTGGTCCTGGGACTCCTACTGTTCAGCATATACTTCTCAAAAGTACAGGCAAGCACAGGAGGACTATGGCTAACCAAGTTCGCCGATGACTGCAAACTGGAAGCCATAACTGACTCTCCGGCTGACATGGACATCCTCCAAAAGGGCCTTACTGAGACAGACACCCAGTGTCAAAGTCATGGCTTCAAGCTAAATGCCAAAAAATGCAAAGTCATCCTATCTGGGAAAAACAAAACACCCAATGAATTACCACATAGGTGGCAGTCCCCTTAATACAGAAGAGGTAATAAGAGATCTGGGGACCCAGGAGGGATAGATTCCTGTCACAGAGACTCCCCATGCTTTGGGACAAAATTCCAAATTACATCAGGCAGAGCCCCTCACTAACACTCTTCAAGAGAAATCTTGACAGGTGGATGGGTAACAGAAAATACACCCCTGGGATCACTTCATTGGCTCTGCTTAACAGAGGATCAGTTAATTAATCAATGGGGCGGCGAAAGCTGACACACTCTGGCTGGGCTTATAAATGCCCTTGGGCAGATAGCCTAGTACCTACGTATGAACCTATGTAACAGTTTTGTGACACAAGTACCATTTGAATATTGAGTGTCTTCAGTTTAAAAATTGCTTCTTGCTTCCTGAAGAATACTCCGTCTCATATCACCTACTCAGAGGTGATCTCTGCCTAACATACAGAGCTATGTCAAACCCAGAGCTGTTGGACATGCTCCACTTAAAGAAATCCCAATCCCTCCGAGCTACAAGCTCTAGGGACCTAAAGCTTGTCACCACAATAAACAGAACATGCTGGAGGGATAGATTGCTGTCCCAGAGACTTCCCATACTCTGGAATAAACTACCTATCTATATCAAACAAAGCTCTTCATTAGCACTCTTCAAGAAAAATCTTGATGACTGGATGGGAAATAGGAAATTCACCCCAGGGATCACCTCTGTGGCTCTGTTTGACAGTGGCACAGGAAAATAATTTTCTTGGGTGGCAAAAGCTAGGGTACCATTTTGGCTGGGCTTGTATAGGCCCCATGGCCGATAGCCTAGCACCTACCTATGAAATTCTGGATGTCAGTGAATACTGAAACTTGTACTGCAAGCTTGCAATGGACAACAATAGTGAGACTAAAAACAGTATGCACACTGTTCAGAACAGAGAGAGTAGGAACTGCATAGCATGCAGAAAACATTTTAACTACAAAGTTGACTAAAAAAGTGGACCAAAAAAAAATAACACCAATAAATATGTGCAGATAGTAGCAGTAGTACCCACAAATATAAGGAGACATCAATTGTATGCATAAGGGATAATAAGGCAGAAGACTGAAATTCTATGCAAGGCAAATATGAATATTCTTTATGAATAGAGTATTTGCAGAGAGACCCCAAGCTGTGTGTGGCTGAGATGAATCTGTGTATGTTACAGGCTCATTTAGAGGAATACTTAAACACCTTTATATGCAGGATTGCTAAAAGCATTTCTGTAACCTGAATGACTGTAAAAGTGCTATTCAGATGATAGGAGTAAAGAGAGGGATGAGGGAACACTTTTAATGATACACCAGGCAGACTGCAAACAAATCTGTTTGATGTGTATTGTAATGCAAAGCTGACTGAATAGCTGAACCTTGCAGGGCGGAAAATCTGATACTCTTGCTAGCAGGGGGTTGGAATATGGGAGGAGTAACTGAAGAAGAAACTGAGGCATATCAAAGTTAAATGCCTAAATAAAGACTGATATCTCAGCAAAGAGCTGCTACTTCTGGAAGCTTTTTTCACAGAATGTGTAACACTTCAGCAGCAAACACATTTGCAAGAAGCACTGCATGACAGTGAATTATACTTTTACGGAGTCCTCTGAAAAATAACTTCTCATCTCTGTTCTTCCATTCTAAGTGAATGGAACAGTAATGAATCAGTACAGCTATGGGCACTAAAATCTCAAATACAGTGGACTTGCAGTGTATTATGGGCTAGATTTTTCTATAGAACAAACTAATTCTCATCAGGATGTCTGCCTCCAGGAGGGCAGTCAGGGGTACAAACAGAATAAAATTAATAGTGACTACTTCTGTCTGGTGCATGCAGGTTTGCAATGAGCTAAACTTAAGGAAAAGTTAAAAAATATATTTGTTTTAATTATTTTCCCGTAGTGGTCCTTTAAGAGCACAACAGGGAACACACTCAGCTCGGGGTCTGAGTTTCTCTCTCTCTCTGTTTCTCCCCAGGTCTCCAGTAAAGCTCCCCACTGGCACAGCTGTAAGGTCCTCAGCAGAGTGTCTAAGCTAAGCCCTCCAGCACCCTCTCTGTGAAACCAGTGCCTTGTGTCCTTGCTCCGAGTACCTCACACATGCACACACACACACACACACACACACACACACACACACACACACACACACACACACACACACACACACACACACACACACACACACACACACACACTCTCTCTCTCTGAGATTTAATTTTCACACATACACACCTGGGAAAGGCTGACACAGATTACCTGCTCTAACAACTTTGCCCGGACTATAAGGTAGATTCACTGCCACCAGTCAGTTACTACAAAGCTCTTAAAAGGGTATCCAATTATACTGAGAGAAATTAATATTGATACAAATGGTAATATTGATCAAATAGCCAGGCTTTCAGGAATGGCCACAGTTATCACCAAACAAATATATGCAAATCCTTTAAAGCTTAAATATCTTCTAAAAGGATCAGCACAATGAAAAGTTTAAATATATTTAATAATAAATAATAAAATAACAAGAAAATACTAAATATCTATTTACAGTAAACAACCGAGTTTCAACCACAGGAAATATTAAAAATAACACAGATGAATAGATTCACGCAGTTACAGAAAAACAGTACTTAACTAACCTCACTATATTTTCCTGACAATCTAAAGAGTTACTATTCCCTGGTTCATTTACTAGAGCAAGGCAAGATGAAGTAGGTGATAGATCCTTCTATGTCAAGTTCCAAGAGACAGAATGCCCAGTCTGACAGACAGACTTTTCAATATAATATCTAAATATTATTTCTGGGATAGCTTACAGACTAACATCACATCTGGTCATCTGACTGTTTCCCAGACTATCACCAAAATTAGAAGCTGCCAGGATTTTAGCACCTATGTGTTACCATACACAAAAATAGAGCTTTGCTCATATCTGCTGCAGCTCTTGGAAGTCATAAACCAATTTCAAACTTCCACTCTTTCAGAGTAGCAATTAGTTCACCCCCAAAGACAATGCAGAAAGCTTCCTAGTACAAACGTTTTGTCTCTGGCTCCATTCAAAACTGTGAGATAACATCTTTATGCCTAGGACCAGTATTTCTCAAAGTCAGGTGGATTGAGATTAAACTCTTCTCTTCCAGTAACCTGTATTACAATATATACATTTAAACAGTTCTTTTCTTTCCAGCAGGGTACACTGTTGATACATTTTTAAGATACGCAATTTTACAAACATATTTTCAACACAAGCATCTGTACAAATCAATTCCAGCTAGCAGTGCTGCCATATGTTACACATCCACTTCCCTACGTCTCATGGCATAGCTGACAGTAGCTCCTATCATCACAGAGGGGGATCTATAGCTGGTGATAACTTACAAAAGGGTCTTTCCTATAGTTATTTGCACATGGAGTAACTGTAAGGAATTATTCTGTTTAACCAATCTGGAGGTGTATTTATCTTTGATGACTATTGATATTCTTCCTCCTTTAGTTTTCACATGTTCATTTTGTGGTCTAAACGGGTGGAACGCATTATATTCTGGTATGGTTGGGGTGCTCTCCATGGCCTTGAACCAGGTCTCTGCGACTGCACAGATGTCTGCATCTTCCAAGGTGAGGAGTGCTTCCAATGAGTGCAGTTTCAGATTTAGACTCCTAGCATTTAGTTGCATAAACTTAAGGTTGTTTTTTGAGGATATTTTTATGTCGGAAATTTTGTTTTTGTGACATTGCCTACAAAAGACACTACGGGGGAGGCAAGAGCCTTAGCCAGTAGACTAAAGCCCAGAGGTGACAGGTGGAGACCATCTCTGGCAAAGCATTGTGGTCTATCAACCATATCATCCCAGGCTGACAGGTACTGGATCACCTTAGTATGACATCAGAAACTAAGCTAATTGTTGAAGTCAATCTTTTTTTGTCTGTATTGAGGCATCATCCTAGGTGAAGGTAGAATGCTGCTTAAGGCTAGGGACATACCCACCTGGAACATATAATCAGAGAGCTCAGTCATGTCTCTCTTCATATAGTCCAGTGAGGTACGTCCCAAGTCGTTCACACCAACATGGACTATGACAGAGTCATAACAGTGCCTGTTTTTGAGAGACTTGAGTGCATGTGTGATGTGGTGGATCTTGGCACCTGACAGACAGCTGACTGTGACCTTTTCCTTATCCAACCTGGTGAGTGGGACACCTGTGTGTCTCACAATGGAGTCACCTATGACTAAAACACTTGATATTGTGTTTTGCCTTAGGGGCATGTTTGCTGAGACACTGGTGCATGCGTTTGTATGTGTACTCTGACCTGCTTGGAATGTATTAAGTGATGTGTGTTTATGTTTGGGAGGTCTCTGATCTTTAGGTAAGCTTCTAGTGAGAACCTCTGCATATGTAGGTTTAGATGCTGAATGCATGGATGGCGCAGGAGGTGAAGTGTGTGAACTGACAACCTGCTTACTATCTTATACACTGATTTGTGAGTGAGACAGCCTAGATTCTAGATTCTTAATATAGATGCATCTCTCACATATTGAATTTGTGTGAATTGGGAGAAGTGGTTGTCAGTCCCCATGAGGCAACTGCTACATTGCCTCAGGATGCCCATATCTATCAGGCTGGTTGGAGAAATGGTGGGAAATTGTGTCCAGTCATGATGCTAAGTGAAGTACTGTGGTCAGGAACAGGGAGGGGACTAGAAAGACTAAGTATGAGTAAGGGACAAGAAAAAGTTGTAAACTGCAAGGGGCTTAATGGGTAAGAGTTATGGAGGAACCCCAGAGGCTCAGCTGAGTTTCTAACCAAGCAGTGAAACACAACAGCGAGAAACCTCCGATGGAGAACAAGCAGTTGACTAAAGAAAAATTATCTAAGAATTTGCATCTATAACCACCAATGGTACCCTCCACTGCACAGTAATGCACAGTTATGCAGGCAGTGCATACCACACAAACCCGAGCTAACTCAAACAACAAGCAGCAACAAAATGAAATTGATTTCAAATACTCTAGCCAACCATAGCACACTAGACTGGGTCTTGGGTCAAAAATCACCACTCAGACAGGTCCTTAGCTACATTACATTCTACTCTCACTAGGGTGTAGGGGGAGGCCCTCTTTTATTTATTTATTTTTATTTATTTATTGCAGTTAGTTTACCAGGATAGTCCACTGGGCCGAAATGAACCCGTTTTCAATGGAGTCCTGGGGAGAAAAGCTCCAAAACAATCTAGGTACAGCAGGTTATTAATGATAATTATACAAATGTAAAAGATTCAAGCAAATAATTTCAAATAGTACAGCAAACATTAGAAATAATACAGACTTATGATGAAACTTACAGATGATACAGACTAACAAAAGGAATATTGCAAAGTAATACTGAAAGTCAATACATATTAGGAAGCATAATCTTAAGAGGTGCAGTCTAGTACATTCTTTGCAAATACCATAGGAATAATAATGTGTGTGCTAGGGGAAAATAATAAGGAAAGTTGCTGGAGTAAACAGGGGAAAGAAGGAAGATAAAAATAGCCAGTGTTAGTTATGTGGGGTGGGAGCAAGAGCATTCCCACTGGGATACTAGATGTGAATGAAGAGATCTTTTGAAAATAATATGGTTAGAGGTGGTGCGAATGGACAGTGGTAGGGAGTTCCAGAGGCGAGCTAGGCCATAGGATAGAAGGTTTTTGCCTGGGGGATGAGTTGGTTTGTACACTTCTAATAGATTTTGATTGTTTAACCTTCATACTCTATCAGGTAGGTGCATTTTAAAGGCAGAAGAAAGGGAGGGACAGAGAGAGGGGTTGAGAATGAGCTTGTGGGCAAGAGATAGTTGAGTGTAGGTGAGATGATTGGGTAGTTCTAGCCAGTTTAGTTTTTGGAGAGAGGAACAGTGGTGGGTGGAGGACTTATGGCTGGTAGCGAATTTGGCGATTTTGTTGTAGCAAGAGGAAAGTTTTTTTTGAGAGAGGACTGTAGATTAGGTAGGAGTGGAGCTCCATACAGAAGGGAGGGTATAAGAAAGGAAGTAGAGAGAGCGATTTTTGTGGCAGGTGAAAGGTAGTGATTTTGGTGGTAGAGCATACCTAGTTTTTGATGGGTTTTTTTGATATTTAGTTGTAGGTGGGAGTTGAATTTGAGCTGGCTATCAATTTGGACCCAAAGTAACTTGGTCTCTGACGCCAGTTCCAGAGGTGAGTTATTTTGACTAGTAATCGAGAATGTGTTTATATCGAAAGAAGTGACTTTAGAGGGGGTAAATACCATTAATTTGGTTTTAGAAGCATTGAGTGCTAGATGATTTCTTTTCATCCATTGCTCTGTGGTTGAAAAAGCATCTTGCGTAAGTTTTAGGAGTGTGGGGATAGATGTGGCAGAGCAGATAATAGTTGAATCATCTGCATATTTAATGATGTTTGAGAACGGGATAGATTTGCGGAAATCATTTATAAATATATTGAAGAGAAGGGGACCCAGTATGGAGCCTTGGGGAACTCCGGTAGGGGTATTAAGAAATGAGGAGGTGGCCTTTTTCAATTTTACTGCTTGATATCTATTGGATAAGTAGCTGGAGAACCAATTCAAAGAGGAGGGAGATAGGTTAAGTTATGAGAGTTTAGTTAAAAGCAGGCTGTGTGAGATAGTGTCAAAGGCTTTAGAGAGGTCAAGTAGTAGGGTAGAAACAATTAGGCCAGAGTCACGGGCTTTATTTACAGTTTCAAGGAAGGAGAGGAGGGCTGTCATAGTGCTATGATTTGGTCTGAATCCATGTTGTGTGGGAGTTAGAAGGTGATTATCTAAGAGATGTGGTAGGAGTTGAAGTTGGACGCACTTTTCTAGGAGTTTAGAAATGGGAGACAGGATAGCGATGGGACGGAAATTAGTAACATTGTTATTGTTGCCACCTTTATGCAAGGGTATGATGAAGGCCTGTTTCCAGATTTGGGGTACTATACATTCTTGGATAGAGCGGTTGATTAAAATGCTAATGGGGTAGGCGATTGCTTCAGCAACTATGCTAAGAAAGTAAGAAGGGATGTTATCAGGAGCATTACTGCATGGCTTCAATTTCAGAAGGAGTTTCTTTATAGTAGAAGTGGGTATAGGCTTTAATGAGAATAGAGGGGAGTGGGAAGAGGGGGTAATAGGGGGTGATGAAGATGGTGAGAAAGTTAGAATAGAAGAAGAGGTAGAAGGTAGAGAATTAGTAGATGGGAATGAGGAAGTAGTAGCAGTGCAGGGTAGAGTGTTGGTAGGGGAGGGTGGAGGGGTATTGGGGAATGTGGTGATGTTAGAGAATGAAGAGGTTAATTTGGAAATAGATTCAATAAAATAAAAGAGTTAAATTGTGTAGCTAAATCTAATTCAAGAGCATTAGGGTCTGGGGTGGGGGTGTCTGGTTTGCTGGGGTTAAGGAGAGTAGAGATACCTTTCCAGAATTTCTGAGGGTTTGTTTTATTATTGTTTTGGAGTATAGAGAAGTAATTTTGTCGATCTGAGATGATGAGATTTTTTACTTTATTTCGAAGTGTTTTGTATTCATTATGGAGTAGGGGGGTCCTGTTTTTCTGGTAGTGTGCCCAGACTTTATCTCTATGCCGCATGGTTGCTAGTGTATTTTTGGTAAGCCAAGGGGCGGATTTAATTTTTATTCTCTTTGTCCTTAAGGGAGCATGGGAGTCTAGTAGTTTTAAGAATGTTGAGTTGAAATGGGCAACTGCGTTGTCTAGAGATAATGTTTTTAGACAATTCCAGTTTATTGCTTTTAGAAAATTTGAAAAGGTTGTTGGATTCAAGTTTTTTTGGTTACTGATAGTAATATAATTATGGATGCGATGTAGGATTGAGGGAAATCGGTGAGTGAAGATGGGTATGTGATCACTAAGGGGATCGGGAAGTGTGCCACTATTAGAGAAATAGTGAGGATGGGAGACTAGAATCCAGTCCAGAATACTGCCGCTAGAGAGGTTTTTTGAGGGGCGAGTTACAGAGTTGATTAGTGGAGGAAAGTGGATTTCTTTTGTGGAGGAAAGCTGAATTAGTGTTCAAAAACAGACTGAGTCCAGCAAATATGAACCAAGTCTATGCCAGGCAGAACACGCAGAAAACAGCAAAAATACAGTAAAATACAGTTCAAAAATTACAGCACACAGTAAAATTTTATTGATTTTATTTTATTTTACATTTGTTAACCAGGGGTGTCTAACTGAGCCGAAAAGGCCCTTTTTCAGCAGAGGCCCGGGGAGAAAAGCTCCACAAAGACATGATCAGTATATACACAAATTACAAAAGACATGTTTTTACAGCGGTATGCAGCACATCAACAGTTACAGTGGAGAGAACAAACAAAAAAATATTAATTTAAAAATAAAGGTAATTAATAGATTTGTGGTGTAGAATACATACATAGTACACAGGTACAGTACATACATTGTAGATTAGTCAGTGTTTGTGAGTAAGACTGAAAACTATTATCAAGTACTCTAGATTTAGTATGTACACCTTATCCACTTTCACTAGCCTGGGGAGCAAACATGGCACTGCCAACTTTGCTTGAGATGTTGCCTGATGAGGTCTTTAAAGGTGGCTTTGGATGATGTGCTACTATATAGCGCATCTCCAAAGCTATTATAGCTGTTGATGACTTCTAGTAGTAGTTTGCTTGATGATCTATGAGGCCTTTTGGCTGAGTGCTGTTGTACTAGGTTTTTGAGGGCAGGACACTTATTGGGGATGTAATAGATAGAATGACAGAGGCAGAGCTGATAGCAGGTTAGGAGGTTGGGCAGTTCAAGCCAGTGGAGCTGTCTCAAAGCAGTACAGTGATGAGTTCTATATGAGCAATTTGCAGCAAAGCGGGCAATTCTGTTATAGCAGGCTTCCATTTTGCTTAGTTCAGTTTTGTTGAGATTAGTCAGAATGGGAGATGCATAGAGTAGGGTGGATAGAGGTTGGGAGAGAGCAATGGCTGATCTTGTGTTGTTGGTAAGAAATGGTTTGATACAGTAGAGTGATCCCAGTTTGGCATGTACTTTTTTAATAGTTAAGTTGAGATGACTATCAAATTTTAGGTGGGAGTCTATGGTTATTCACCATAGGTTAGCCTGTGCCACTGGAGCGATTGGAGCAGTATTTGTGGAGTAGATAGTGAATTGACTGTTATCAGTGTTTTTGTTAGAACTGCTTATAATCATAAGCTGAGTTTTCTTTGGATTGAGGATAAGTTGGGCTTTGGTAAGATAGTTTTCAACGTCAGAGAATGCTAGTTGAGTTGTTTGCAGGGGGTGGGAATGTTTTGTGCAGCACAGATTAATGTAGTGTCATCTGCATACTGAATGATAGATGCATGTTGTGTGGAGGTATGGAGGTCATTTGTGAAGACTGTGAATAGTAGTGGTCCGAAGATAGAACCCTGTGGGACTCCTATAGTTATTGGAAGCTGAGGAGACAGAGAATTTTCCCATTTCACAGCTTGGTACCTGTCATTTAAGTAGCTTTGGAACCAGTTAAGAGTGGAATTTGATAGGTGATATTGATTTAGTTTGTTTAGCAGGATGTGGTGTGAGACTGTGTCAAATGCTTTGGACATATCCAAAAAAAGAGTCGACACCTATAGGCCTTCATTTTTAAGATGGTTTACTGTGTCTGTAAAGAAGAGGAGGGAGCTGGTGGTACTATGGGCAGGTCTGAAACCATGCTGAGTAGGTGACAGGATGTTGCTGTCTAGGAGATAGTTTAGTATCTGGGTATGGATGCATTTTTCTAGGATTTTGGCCAGGGGGGAGAGTAAAGCAATGGGTCTGTAGTTATTAAGTTCAGTGGAGGTCCTGCCTTTATGTATGGGTGTAACATAGGATAGTTTCCAGAGTTTGGGCACATAGTTTTCAACAATTGATCTGTTTATGAGAGTGGAGACTGGGATAGCAATAGCATCTACTGTGAGTTTCAAGAAATAGCTGGGGAGTAGGTCGGCTGCTGTTGATGAGATTTTTAGTTTGGAGAGCATGCTTTTGATTGAAGTGGTGGAAACTGTTTTGAGGGTAAAGCTTGTATTAGTGTTATTTGTGTTGGGGGGGATAGTGAGGAAGGAACTGTCCTGTGATACTAAGGATAGAACTGAGTACACAAAGTGGGAGATGAATTGTGTTTCGATGGGAACTTTAATGTCAGGGGTAGTTGGTTTGGGGGTAGCCTTCTGGGTGGATTTTAGTAGCTGGTTTACATTTTTGCCAAAATTGTTGGGGGTTGTATTGGTATTTAGTTTGTAATGTTGTGTAGTAGGATATTTTGTCCATCCTAATGCATTTTTTGCACGGTTGCGCAGTTCTTGGTACTTAGTTAGGCTTGGTGTTTCTTTGTTTTTTTTTATAGTAAAGCCAGGCAGTGTCTCTGGACTTGAGGATTTGTTTGGTTTCTTTACTGAGCCAGGGGTTTGTAGAGGTTCTAACCTTAATTTTGCACAATGGAGAGACAGTGTCTAGGTGTTGTAGAAATGTTTTGTTGAAATATGCTACAGCCTAGTCAAGTGGGAGGGTTTTTAGGGGGGGTCCAGTCACAGTTACAGAGTAAAGTGTTGAGGACCTCAGGAGAGAATATTTTTGTGTTTCTAGTGGATATACAGTTAGTGGTTTTGCTTGTTCGACTACGTATAAAGTATATCATGTTGTGGTCACTTAAGGTGTCTGGGAGACTGCCTGTGTGAGGGTACAATGTGGGGTTGTTAGTTAGGACCAGTCAAGGATGGATTCCCTTTTAGATATTTTATCACATCTAGTTGGAATTTGGACTAGCTGCTGGTAGCCATGGAGATTTATTAGATTACTTGGTGGCTCTGATATACAGGTGAACCAATCTAGGTTGAAGTCCCCCAGAATAAGGGTTTCTTATATGTGGAAGAACACCAGGATAAGAAGTCTTCAAGGCTAGCAGGTGTATTACCAGGTGGAATATAGATCAAAATTGTGCTGATGATCTTTTTAGGGTGAAGTTGAAGTTGTGAGATAAGTATGTCCCAATTATTGGGGGAGGGGTAGGGTTTTGGTAATTGATGGACAGTTAAGTTGGACTTGTACAGTAAGGCAGTTCCACCTCCTTTACGAAGTGGTCTGTCTTGTCTAATGATATTGTAGCCGGTAGGGAGAACTTCTGAGTTAGCTATGTTTTTATTTAGCCAGGTTTCTGTTAAAGCAACTATGTCTGAGGAGTAGTGTGCTATTTGGCCTGGAGTTCAGGTATTTTATTTTTGATACTTCTAATATTAATATTTAGCATTAAAAGATGGTTGGTTTTGCTGCTGTTGTTGATTTGCCCAGGGATGAAGAAAGTGGGGGTGTTATGTTCTGACATTTGTGTTGGACAGGATGGATTTGGGCCTGGGTTGGGGTGGATATCCCCACTTATGGTGAGCCTGGTGTTAAAATGGTGATACAGCTGTTGGAGTTTGGTGAGGAGTGTGAGAAAGTATTGCGGGTTTTTTTTGGAGTAGGAATGAAAGCATATGTGTTTAGTTCTGAATTGGTCCGTTATGTAGTTCTTGAACAATTGTGGACAGATATTATTATAATGTGTGGTGTTTGTATATGAAAGTGCATAATGTAGTGTTGTGCTACTAAGTTTAGGGATATTGCTAGAATGATAACTTGTGGTGTTGTAAAGAATTATGAGAAGACAGACTAGACTTAGTTGTGTGATAGTCATGGTTATAAAGTTTAAGTTGGTTTTAGGTGGGGGGCCTGAATAGGAATTACAGAGTTGCACTATATGTGGATGGGGAAGCAGTGTGGGTGATGTAAAAAATGCTTAGTGTGAATGACAGCGACTGGGAGTATTTTGTGTGGAGCAAGTTGGTGTGGTATAATGTGATATGACTTGAGGAGCTGTGATTGGTGGAGGTGATGTGATGGTGAGCTGTGGGTGCGGCTGTGATTACTATAAGTGTAGAGGTAGTGGGGGTGAGAGGGAATAGGGGGCAGGGGAGTGGAGACAGCCCAAGAGTTAGCGAGGGCGAACGGAGCGGGGCAGAGCCCACCAAGACAAGAGAAAAAAGTAAGTATTACTTTACAAATCTGAACACTTTAAACAAATTCCTGAGGTCTAATGGCTTACCAGCAAGCAGAATGCAATTGCTGAAGAGCACGTGTGTCCTGGTGAGAGACTAGAAATTTAAAGATGGCTCCATACTCAGCAGGATTCTAATATAGACTTAGCACAAGGGGTGTAAACCAGGTGGAATGCAAAGAAACCAGAGAGGCAATCAGTGGAAATCAGCGAAAGCCTCAGACGGAGTAAGTAATAATTCAAAGTACCTGTAAAATGAAGGAGAGAAGAGACAGCAACGTTGATTAAGGTTGGGAGTGTGTCTTCACATTGACTTGCAGATTAGTAATCAGTTTGTGCACAGATTAGAGTAGGGAGATACATTAGCAATGAAGGGGAATGTATAGAGATGCAAATAAACAGGTGGGCCTCCAAGTGATACAAACTAAGGCAGAAAGCACTGAGAGGGCTGCTTGATGGTTAATTTAGTCACAGGGATCTGAATTAAATGTATACTGTCTATTGGACAGTTAGGATTACTGTACTAGCTGGGGGGACACACAAGGCTACAGCAGTCAGTTTTATTAGCAAGCTGAGAACTACTAAGAAATACTGCTAATGTAATAGCTTCACTCTCATAAAACATACAAGTAGAATGCCTGGGTGGACTGACCCTGCTCTTGAGGCTCAAAATGTATACCCTTGTTTAGTTTGCAGTACTGATTCCTTCTTATACTGCATGGGTGGAGTGGTAGCTGCAGACTGCAGATTTGCTTGAGTGTGCTCTGAAGAGAGAGAGAAAAAAAGAGAGGAGGAAAATACAATGCAAGAAGTGCAGATCAAGTAAAAGTGACACTTATTTTTTGCTAGAAGGCAGTCGATGCTTCAGATAACCTAGGAGATTGACTGCTTGTTGCTAACCTCTGTGCAGCTCTGGTAAACGAAATTAAACTGATTTCAAACAATCTAACCAATAGTAGTACACTACACTGTGCCTTGGGCTAACAATCACCACTCAGATAGGTCCTTAGCTACATCTACTCTAACTAGGGGGTAGGGGGAATCCCTCTTTTGTGGAGGAAAGCTGGATTAGTGCTCTGAAACTGTAAAAACAGACTGGGTCCAGCAAATTTTAACCAAGTCTATGCTAGGCTAAAAGTGTAGGAAACAGCAAAAATACAGTAAAATACAGTTCCAAAATAACAGAGTGACATCCACCTGGATGACACGAACTGGTTTGGAACCCTGTCTGACTTCTATTAGACAGCCTGGGATCTCTTCCCTAATTACATTTTGAGGGATATCGAGTGGTCCCTCAGAAAAAGACACAGTTTATCAGATTTTTCAGCAGTCTGCAAGGCCTTGGAAGCCATATCAGCCTCCAATGGAGTCTTGGTAACAGGCAACTGAGAGGTAACCTGATATCCTGGGTTCTAAAACCTCAGTGGGTACATCAGAATCAGAAACATTAGACTGCAGATCCGTTTAAGGCCTCTTTATTTTTTTCTTCAGCATCAGAGGGATGTCTGAGGATTTGGAGTCAGCCATCTTGGACTGAGCCAAGCATTTAATACACTGCTTCTCTAGAAAGGTGTTGAGAGAAGAAAGCCTTGACCTAAGAGTTTTGGTAACAAATGATTGATGGTGTGTGTAAGATTTGTGACTGTGTTCCAGGCCTAAGCAAAAAAAGACCCTTGGTATGCAAGTCCTTGTATGGAATCTGCCTACTGCACTTGCACTTACTCCTCCTAGATGACATCTAACGACTTTCAACAAAACAGCATAAGTAAAATGAAGGTTCCACAATAGGGCATTTATCTGGACAAATGACTGAAGTAATGGTACCAATGACCAAACAGCAATCTGTCTGACGGACGCATGACCCTGCATTCGGGCTGGCAGTGAGATAGTCTGAGGACACATGCTCATACATCTGCCTTATATATATATATATATATATATATATATATATATATATATATATATATATATATAAATGATTGAAAGCTTCTCCCAGACGAAATGACTTAAAAGCTCATTTGCCCTCATTTAGCTCATTTGCCCGACAGCTCATTTGCTGTCATTCCAGTACCAGTAAGAAATTGAATATTCCACCCCCACTGTAGTGCTAATTCTGCCCCCAGGAATATATAGGTGGAGGTGGGGGCACAGCCCCCTTGGGGGGGGTGGAAGTAAGCCTCCCACTTCCATTTCCTCTTTTAGATATTGTTACCTTAGTGATAATATTGCTTAGTAATAGATAAGTAGTTTCTACTCACTACACTCTACCTATATATATATTCCCACCCAGGTCGCAACATTTTCTTGGGGGGGGTCCATTTTGTTTTCTTGCTAAGCTGTCTTGTCAAAATGAGCTGTAAATCAAATTGTCTTCAAATCAAAATGGTGTCAGGCAAATGAGTGTCAAGTAAATGTAGACCCATATAGTATATATATTATATATATATATATATATATATATATATATATATATATATTATTATATATATATATATATATATATATGTATACCTCAGGAAGGTAAGTTTTGGTACACCGGTCAGATGTCAGCAGTGACAACCCATAAGTCAGGAATACTGCAACAGTGATTTCAGTCAAGATATCTTATCTGCCCAACAAAGGAAAGTATAAGCCAACTGTCGATCCTCAAAGGCCTCACAGGAGTGTACTATTTTGTGTTAGTAAAGCTGTGAAGGGCTTTGCACCCAAACTTGTCTTTTAGTCAGCTCAGTTTGAGCTGTCTAACAATTAGGGTGTGTGGAAGGTGCCCTCTAAGTTTGGAAGATGGCTAAGCCTACTACATCACTGATCAATATGATGAACATGCAGGCAGTGCAAGACATGCACAGAAACCCAATACATGACATGTACAAAGATTAGTACATCACACATTGTGTGCTGTGACCCAAACAGTATGAGGGACAAGGGCATCAGGCAAAAATCCACAGCAGTTACAGTTGACAGTCAACTGTTAATTGAGTCCCACTGATAACTACTGAGTAAAAAAAGACGTAGCTGCTGGTGAAGCAGTTCCTTTAAAAATGAGATCACACAAACAGGGTGATCTGATGTGCTACACTGAGACACAGAAATTAATGGGCTGACGAGAAACCAAGAGGGTGAGAGATATTATCAGGCTAATGCCCTGCAAAAAAAATGAAACTCTGTTAGGTAATGCTCTTGAAGAAGAAGGTGTAAACATTTCACTCCATCTCCCATCAACATCTAGATTCTGGTTTGTTTACCCAGATTTTGTCTAAGAATAGTCTCCTGGAGTTCAATTTATCTTACCAGTTTTGTGCGTATAGAATGACTCTTATTTTCCTTCTCCTCAAATAATCCTATACCCCATAGAGTTCTACAACCTTCTGCCAGGAGGCTCCTCATTTTCACATTAATTACTTTTAATTCCAGACACATTTTGTATACAATATGAAAAAACTATCATGCTGTTATGCTTGGGACAGTCATGGCACTCAGATGTCTAGGGTTTAAACACAATGGACATGACGGGTATTTAAAGTTCAATCAGAAAGGCACTTTAATCAGCTGCTGGTTTAACAAAAATGTTCTGCCTTCAATGACAATAAAATTCAGGAACCTAAGAAACAATGAGTTAACCCCTCACTATAAGGCATAATCAAGAACAGCTCTGTTTTACCTTTCAGAAATCCAGTCCCTTGGTAAACAAAAGTACAACTTTTACCTACATTTAACAGTGTCTTTACAAACAGCAGCTTCAGCCGATTCATTCCCCATCTTCAGAGTGAGGGTCAACACTGAGGGATCTTTGTTTAGAGTGCTATCAGGGGTGGCTCAAAATGTTTGCTCATTTCAGCCCTACCTCCCCAAACACACACACAGTCAAGTGCCACGGAGGGACATGGAATGGGCTAACTACAAAGTATGCCCCTTCACTTCCACAATGTGTGTTCCTTCCAAGCAGATCTGTCCCCCCCACCCCCAGAACATGAATGACAGTTTCTCCTGTCTCCACAAGGGAAATCACACCAACATTGTGTGTTCCCAAGTGCATACAATCATCCCCACCTCCATGGTATGTGGGATGCACAATTAAACTCCAGTCACTGGGGTTGCAGTCGTGGCTCCATTCTTCTGCACCATAGAACCAGATATACCAAAGTTTTTTGAACAGTAGGACTTTCAGTATGCTTTCAGTACATCAGGCCCTTTTTTCAGTACATAATGTTAGGATTTACCTTTTCTGTCAAACCGCTTGCAGTTTTCAGTAGGCTTTAAGCTGCCTAACTTTTCTTACAGTTCAAAGAGAAGTTTTGTTTCTCTGTTTCCAAGTACAGTACTCTCAGCATGAGTAGTAGTTTCATCTGTGTATCTCACTGATTAACTCCTCTCACTCTCAGTTATAATTTTTAAAGATTAAGCCATGTGCTGCAATGGTACTCACAGTCAAGCCATTTGCACTGTAGGTAAAAAGATCACTGGGTATTCAGCTATAAATATATGCCTAGAATGCCAGCAAATGCCTTCTGTCACAAAGCAAATGAATACAGTTTACAGCAGCAGTACAGTGTTCCTAAAAAACTGGAAGGGCTACTACTTAACAAAAATAAAATAACACTTCCGTTTGTAGGAGGGAGCAGGAGGTCAGTTCTGGTGAAGAATTTCTCAAATACAGTAGCACCAGCTGAATGCTCTAGCACAGCTCAGAGTAGCCCGAACAAACTGAATGGGGGGAAGGTTGACATAATAGTCAAGGTATTAACCTCACAGATATAAGTACATGGTTTGATTCTGACTTCTGATTACTGGTTAGGCATGTAACAGTCTACAAACTGTTTGTAATATTTACCTGTGAACGAAAAGAAGTGAAACTGATGGGGGATACAGAGGAGGTAGTAAAGAAATGTTGAAATAAATGACGACATTGCTACTGCTGTACTGATAAATAAGAATATGCACGACAGTGAGGAAAATGAGGAGGGCAGTAGTACAAAATAAGGGGAAATACATTTAATGCAGAACTGAAGAATCAATTTGAATTTCTGGGAAACAAAGGAAAAATGAAGCACAAAAAGATACTAAAGAAGCTAATTCCACTGGAAACGGAATAAAAACAAAAGCTGCACACTAGAATAAAGAAAACTACAAAAAAAGGGAAATGATAACATAAACACTCTTGTCTCCGAACGCGAACAGTATTAAAGAGATAAAAAGTTTAATGGTGTACAAACATGTCAGCGTGTAGACGCATATTCAACATATTTGGGAGACATAAATTTTTAGAATCTACAAATTAAGAATGATACAGGAAATTATGGAGAAAACAGCATGGAGTTTTGAGAAAGCTACCTGTTCAGGTACTGCAATTATGATAAAGAATGAAAATATGAACGTGCTGGATAAAATAGTGGGAATTCTTGGAAGGATGTTGATTTGGGTACAAGATTAAAAAACAGGATAGTTACAGTAATAGAAACATATGCATACAAGGTAGGTTGAGTCAGAATAAAAACGTTTGAAGACAAAGAATTTGTGATTTTTATGTATGGATATTGTATTCCCCCGTTCAATTCTCAGCTAGTGTGTGGGGAGTGCCTTCTGTGTGGAGTCTGCATGTCCTCCCTGTGGTAGAGTGGCCTCCGAAAGAAAGACATGAGTAAATGGGCGTACCTTCGCTGAAGGTTGGACGTCGGGCTGGCAACTCGGCACCATAAAAATCTACTGCCAATCATTAGCGGACCGGAGTTCCGCTGTGGCGACCCCTTACCGGGAAAAGCCGAAAAGACAAACAACATTGTAGTACTAGAAGATTTCAAATGTAATTTATGAAGGAAGATAAGGAATATAGTACAGCATGTACACAGATGATAAAGTATGGAATACATCTCAACTGTTCAGATTTTCGCAGAATGTCCAGATATTTGCCTCATATTTTCGGTCTATCCCTTATACAATTTGTTGTTTCCAAATAAATCACTGGGATGAACTGAGGATTGAAGTTACTAAATAATGGCGTTCATTTGAGTTTAAGACTCTCCCCTGGAGAGCACTCTGCTTTGGCTTGTAAGCAGCCCCCCCTCCACACACACACACACCCTCATCTTCCACTTTCTCTCCTATTCCCTTCTGTTAGCAAATAGTATCCATAACTGATCAATACTGTGTGTTTGTTAATTTAAACTGAGACCACAGTAGCCTACTGATACAAGGTTATCCTGTTTTTCCACCTGAGAAATGGTTATGAAATGACTTACAGTTTCAGAGCAGTCCTTGGTCAATTGTGATTGTTTCTTAAACACAAACTTGTCTTTGCTTTGGCTCATTAGCAGTAGTACAAAGAACTGCCTGCTCACACCCTTGTTCTCCCCTCCCCCTTCCCTGTTTATTACCTTAAGACAATCCCAAAGTTAATAAATATTACCTGTGGCAGGCACCATTTTTAAAACTACAACCACCCTTGTCACTATCATATGTTCATTTATCAGTTAACTCTGTTACCCGATTGTTTCCAGCCCCCTCATAAGAGCAACTAACAGGGTCTCTACCCGCTTCGCTACCCACCTTGCCCCCTATTCCCTCCCGCCCCCAGTGGTCCCACCTTTATTACACTCACAAACCCCTCCCATCTTTCCAATACCCAACCACAGCACTAACCCCAACACTACCTCCTCCACCTTCCCACTACTATCACACCTCCTCAACTAACATGTACAAGCATACCTTACCTATGCTCACTGCATACACTCTCTTTGCATATCTTACATCCTACCAAAGCTCCATCATTCCCCCACTCAACCACTACCACTGTACTACTCACACCACCACTCATGTCTCACCCTCACTCAACTCCCCTCCCACCAACTCAAGAACCATCCCTATGCACCCCCCACATATTCTACCAACTATATTACTCAAACATAAAGCATCCCTACAACTTAACATAGTAACCCTCCCACCATACCTATTACCCACAGAGCACAATCATAAAGTTTCCCTTATAAACAAACACATTCAAAAACTGAGAAAACTAATAACCTCATGCATATCAAAACTAGCCCCAAGTGGAGACATACACCCCAACCCTGGCCCTACCATTTCCAACCCTAGTCCTCATAATCAGACTAGAAACCACAACTTCTCCCATATTACAGCCAATAGAAAGCCAAGTGACTTCCTTCTACTAAGCCTAAATATTAGAAGTATATCCAACAAAGTCCATGAACTCCATGCCACCATAGACTTGTACTCCCCAGATATAGTCATCCTGACAGAAACCTGGCTAAAACCTCACATTACCAGTGAGGAAATACTCCCTACAGGTTACGGCATACTAAGAGTAGACTGGCTAAACAAGAAAGGAGGCGGTGTAGCTATAATATTTAAACAGCATCTAAACATCCAGATCTTAAAATCATCAGCTCCACAAACAGGCAATGAAGAAATAATATATACCAACCTCAAAATAAACCAAAACAAAACCATCAACATAATTGGATGCTACTTCCAACCTGGCCAAAACATCCCTCCACTAGAAAACCTCCTCAGCTGGTCTACCCACCATCTCCCCCAAGAAACTATCATTTTAGGTGATTTCAATATTGACTGGCCATCCTGTTCTGGCAACCATCCAACCCATCATGTAAACCTTCATGGCTTCACTCAACTAGTCCAGTCGCCAACCAGGATAAATAAAAACTCGAGCAAGCACACTACCCTGGACTGGATACTAGTCAGTAAGAGCCCCCAGTCATATATAACAGGCTGCTTATCAGATAGCTTCAGTGATCACTCCCCAACATTCCTACTCAACAAATACCTATACCATGCTAAACCTGTCATCTACCATCAAATACGTAAAAAACTAAACTTTAACCCATTCACATTCATCTCATCCCTCAAAGAATGTAACTGGCATCCTCTAAAGTACCTCAGTCTTGATGACGCAGTTGAATTTTTTAATACTACCTTCCTGAGCATCCTTAATTACCACGCCCCCATAAGACTTTCCAGAACCAAAGCACAACCCTCCCCATGGCTAAAGAAAACCACTAAGTCAGAAATGAAAAACAGGGATAAAGCCTGTGAGCACTGGCGCAAAACCAAAAGCCCCTCAACTAGACAGAAATTCCTAGAACTATGCAATAGAGTCAAAAAGCTAATAAAACAGGACAAATTCTAATACTACCAGTCTGCCTTAGACTCTTCCCAACACAGCCCCAAACAATTCTGGTCCTCCATAAACTCCATCCTCCACCCAGGTAAAGTCAGTACCCCTCCTCCTAACATCCCTGACTCCTCAGAAAATATTGCTACCTCATTCAACACACACTTCACACAAACCATACTATCACTAGCTAAACAACACAACCCCCTTCCCCTCCAACCCACACCTTCAACTAGTAATCTCTCCACTGCCTTCTCTTTTTCTCCTGTACCTACCTCCAACATAAAAATCTCTTAACTAAACGTAAGCCCACCAAATTAGCAGCAGACAACCTCCAAAGTGAATACCTACAAATCGCAGCTGATGCTCTGGCCTACCCAGTATCCATCTTGATTAACCGATCTCTGTCAGAAAGTTACATTCCCACACTGTGGAAAGTATCACATATAATTCCCCTCCACAAAGGCGGACCCTCCACAGAACTAACCAATTACCGCCTCATAGCTATTCTCTCTCCACTCTCCAAAATACTAGAGAGATGCATGCACTCTCAGGTCTCAGACTACCTCCTTACTAACAACCTCCTTTCCAATACTCAGCATGGTTTCCGACCAAACCATAGCACCACCACTGCCTTACTCTCATTTACTAACACTATCCTTCAGCACAAAAACAATGGCTATCTCTCCTCTGCTACTTTCCTAGACCTATCTAAAGCATTTGACATGGTCCCACACAAACAAATTATCTCTGTCCTCAATAACCTATCCTTCTCTCAATCAGTCACCAACTGGTTTCAGAGTTACCTGTCTGACCGCCAATAATCCGTTGTATGGCAGAATGACACATCTCCCCAACTACCTGTCTCCATAGGGGTTACCCAAGGATCCATCCTTGGACCCCTACTCTTCTCTGTTTTCACCAATAATCTAGCCTCTGCCACCAAACATGGCATACTCACAATACGCAGATGACTCAGCCATCATCTGCTCAGCCCAGTCCCTACCCAAACTGCAAAAAGTCACACAGGAAGTCTTTTTCTCTGTTGAAACTTGGTTATCCGATGCCCAATTAATACTCAACCCTAACAAAACTAAACTACTCATCTTCCAGCCCACCAAACATACTCAAAACAACTCTCACTTTAACATCACAGCAAAAGACAACATCACTATATACCCAACTGAACACACCAAATTGCTAGGAGTGGAAACAGACAATAAATTAAAATTTGACATTCACATATCCATGATCATAAAAAAGTCCACAAAAAACTAGGAGCGTTATACAGAAATAAGCAACTTCTCACCAAAGCAGCAAAGATTTCAATAGCAAATTCCCACCTTATCTCCAGCCTACTTTATGCCTCTCCAATATATACCAACCTAAGGCAATGCGATCTAAACAAGCTAGAGACCTGCTACAACAAAATCGCCAAATTCGCCACAGGGGCATCCTACCGTAGTCACCACTGTCTCTCACTTGCTGAACTGGGCTGGCTTGAACTCCCTCACTTCCTTCAATGGTATCAACTCTCACTCGCCCACAAACTAGTAAACCATCCACTAAATGTCCCATCCCTCCAGAATTTACTTCAACCCTATTGCACCACCAGACCACTAAGATCCAGCAACAAAAATCACTTGCAGATCATTAAAGCCAATAACTCTGCTGGTGAAGCACTATTCTCTTGCATCATAGCAAAATTCTGGATCTCCCTCCCACCCACAATTACCTCCATACCATCATGCACCCACTTCAAAACTTTACTAAAAGCGCACCTAAAAACATGCTGGCTATGCCCTTGCAACTCCCACTCTAATATCACCCACCCCATCCAACCACTACCTTTCTTTCCACTCCACTAACTACCTTGATTATAGCAAGCTCAGATGCTCATAAGCCTAGTACTTATTATACAGCAGGAACTTCTTATTGTAACATTTGTTAATGTCTGTTATGTACTTCACAGATAAAGATTCTAGTTGTCTACTGATATACTATGTTCTTCATCTGTAAATATGTTGTAAGTAATTGCTATGTTAAATTGTTAATCGCTATGTAATCCAATGTAACTACTGTCTGTTTATTTTAAATGTGGAGCTTTTCTCCCCGGGCCTCCTCTGAAAATGGACCTATGTCCAGTCAAACACTCCCGGTCAACAAATGTAAATAAATAAATAAAATAAAAAATAAAGACTTCAAATCCTTCAAAAAGTGTATGTTCACACAAACACTGTTACTCTTGCAACTTTCTAAGATCAATATTTAAATCTGTCCCTATTTTGGGGCCTTTGTCCCCTCCCCCCATTTTGTCAGGCTTAGTCCAGATTTCTTGCACTCAGAGGTTGAGAGGTACAATAGGAAGTTACATTTAGGAAAGGAAAGTATATGTATGTGAGAGAAACTGATTATGCATTCTAATCAGAATGGTTGAATGAAGTGCAAGGGAGGGTAGGAAAGCTGCATATTTTGTGTGCCATATGGCTAGAAAGGGAATTAAAAAAGGAAGAACTTGAAAAAGTGTTGAAAGGCCTAAACAATAAGGGTTACAGGATCACAAGGGTTAGGACATATATCTTACAAACAGTTAAGTGAAGACAGAAAATAGAACCATACCCCAAAACTGAAAAAAAGCAGTATTCAGCATGTTGTGAACTTCCCTGCATTACCAATATCTATGTATCAATAAAAGTGGTTATTATTTTTTAATCTGTTACAATTAAAATGACCAGAAAGGAGGCAACAAGCTGCATGATTTTGTTCAGCAGTTAATGCTTTTGCCTCCCTGATGTAATTTTATATGGAATGAGATTCACCCCCGTGAAGATAGGGTCATTTACAGTCTCTCTCTCTCTGTCCCTCCACCAGCTAATAAAAGTAGTGTATTTTAATGACTTTGCTTTTGCTGATATTTGTTAGAGGTCATTTCTGCTACACCATTTTAAGGAACAACTGAATGTCAGGTTTTCGAAAGCAACTGAGTTAACTGCTCTATTCAAACTGCAACTGCAGTAAAATGTCCAAGTGTGATAATTCTGATCCCTGTGATTAGCAGGTGTTACTTGGGGCTGATATGGCCTTTGTTACATTCAAACTGCAACAATTTAGTCAGAATTAGTATCTTTGATGTTAATCACCCCTCTATAACTCAATAACTAGCCACAACAAAATACTGTATATAATGAAAAACTATTGTAACAAGCACCATGAGAAGATAAGTATGCTAACAGACAATGCAGTATAGAAAGCAATTTCAAATCAAACACTGACAGAAAATCATGAGGGTAAGATGATTTATGATAAAAAAATGTGTGGGTGGAGTTTTGAAATCTGAAAACTAAGCCTGAAACCACTGCTTTTGTTCAGATGCAGAACTGTAGCTCCAGTCTACAGTATTTATCTGTGGTGTGATGCTGGTAAATCTTTGACTAATAAGGCACATTTAAATGACTGTGTTAAACAGCCATTATTTTAATAGCTCTGTGGTTAGAATCAGTGACTTCATTTAATTACTGTATCCCTCCCAGGCTTTGTGATGTAACAGATGAAGAGACAAATATAGAACAGCAAATGTGAGATTTCACTAAAAGACAAACAAAAACATGTCCAATCACAAAACAAATGGAATTATTAAATAATGATTTTCCTGTATGTAGCACTTTCAGTGTTGAATTACAGTTAAGTAAAATCACTTTTTGGAAAGAAAAAATGACATTTGGGTGGAATTCTCCTTTAAGGTGATAAATGGTTAGAGGAAAGAATAAAATGTAAAAAGTATGGGAAGGAGCTACAAAGTTTAGATATAAAAAGGAGAAACAGAATAAGTTAAAATCAGAGGCCTATTATATTAAGGAATGTAGATTATAAAACATGAACATTTTTCAGAATAGATTCAGTAAAGTGTTATGAGTGGTGATATACAATGGACTGTACGGAGTAAAAGGGTATAAGTAAAATACATGATAATTTTAATGAAGGATGAGAGTATTGTGAGAGAAAAAGAAGATAGTACTGTGTTGGTGGGTGATGTAGCCAAAGCCTTCAATAGTGCATAGCATGCTTGTATTTAAGAAATACTGAGGTGTTATAGGATAAGTGAGAAAATAAGAAATATTTTGAAATAAGTACATGAGAATACATAAAATAACACAATTGCTAATGGAAGAATGGGTGATAAGGTACAAGGATAAAAAGAGGTAACGCAGGAGTGGCCCAAAGACTGCAATCATGTTTATGTTGGTAATGAATGCAATTATAAACTGTCAGAAAGACTTAGAAATGGAGGGAGGAGGGTGAAGATACCATTATGTATACATTACAATGTGGACCTTATCATATTTACTTAACTAAGATATGAATGAAAGAAATATTAGTCAAGATGGAAGAAGACTTAGAAAGGGAAAGCTGAATAAAGGAAAAAAAATAAAAGTTTGCGGGAACACAGTTAAAATAGAAGTGCATTTTTCAATGCAGGAAAGTGTTTTGAGAGTAAAGTTTGGAAATCAAGAAACTGGCAAAATAAATAAAAAGCACTGCAGGTATGAGAACAGCTTTTCAAATGTCATACAGAAAGAAGGCAACTGTATTTAACACATTCATATGTACTGGGAGAATTAAAGTATGTAGAGGGTATATAGGTTTCCCTTAAGGAATGAGAAAAGGGATTTCATTTAGTATTACATAGGAGTCAAGATTAAATCCCAGTAAAGGGAGAATTTTTTATTTTGAGAAAGATGATGCAGGTTTAGGACTAAAAAATCTAGCTGTGTATCTATCATCACTGCATTTATTTTGGGCTTTGGATAAAATGGAGAGGGTTGAAAGCCACTGTTAGGAAAGTGATGTGGACAAATATGATGACATCTGGACAGAAGTAAAATTGGGAAACGAAACAGAATATGTAAAACTAATGAAAGAAGAATATGTGAATAAAATTCGACTATGGAAAACAGAAGTAGGGGTAGGAAATAGGAAAATGTGGTATAGAAATCTTCAAAGATAATTATGTGAAACAATGGGAAGGGAAGAGTGACAAGGAAAGAAGGACAACAACTAAAAGGCAAAAAGGATTAGCATGTGTGAGACAAATCTGATTTTTATGGAAGTTGTTTCTGAATAGGTTAACCATTAAAGGGTAAACAAAATATAAACAGCAAGGGGAAAGATTACATAATATTTGTAAAGTAAAAGAAATAGTTGAACATGCATTAGTGGGATGCAGATGAATACAACTGTTTTGGGAAAAGTTTGTGATAGAACATTAATAAGAATGTTTTAAAATAATGAATTTATATATGATAATATTTGGATAATATGAAAATGTAAGGAAGTATATGATATAGGAAAGTAGAATTTTGCTTAGTGCAGTATGGAATTTATGGAAATATACATTTGAGAACTTACTGCATAATAAGTTGTGGGATTGTAATACAGTGTTATGAAGAATACAATGGTGGTTATGGAAAAAAGGGCTTGCGGGGTGATGAATGCATGTAATGTGTACACAAATTTTATTGTTGAAGAACAATGTGTTAAAATAGAGGTATAAATAATGAAAAAAAAAACATTATGTAATAAAGGTCTCATACTGTTTTCAGTAAGTGCAGTTGGATCTTCTATATCCACCTGATCTACCACCAACTGAGGAAGATGAAACCATGGTTTAAAATCTTATCCAAAGGATGGCACTCTCAGGAGAGCAGAACCTTTGCCCTCATGCTACACAGCAGTGTCAGTAGTAGAAAATGAGTCAGTGTCTGGTGTGGGAACAGTTTCATTAATTATTTATTTTCTCATTACATTACTTTTTTTGTTGTTGACTGGGAAGTCCAGCTGGACACAAGGCCCTTTTTCAAAGGATGATCATGGTAAAAGCTCCATACACTTAAAGAATAATACATTCTACTACCACATTTTCACATTCTACACAAATACTACGGCATTATACGCACATAACAGTAACGCACAAGACATTATACATTTATACACAGTAGTAAGATGTAGTAATACAAAAAGGCTCCTGAATACAGTTAATACATATTAGGAATAGTATACTAGCTTCTTTAATTTTTCCAAGTCTTTTGGGTTTCTAATACCATGACAGGAATAGATCCCATTCCTAAGTAAAAGTATAATTAAAGTTCCTGAAACTGGTATTGTTTCAATCTTTGAAATTAGCCAGAAGTGCTCTTGGCAGCACCCGCAATGTGCCCAGTAATGACTCATTCTGCAATTTGTATGTAGTTAAATGTATCAGTAACATATCTAAGTACAATTGTAAACTTTTTTTTTTTTATAAGACCTGTTACACCTACTACTACTGAAACTGTCTGGGTATTCTACTTCCACACTGCCCTCATTTCTGTCTGCAAATCCTGGCATTTTATGACTTTGTGTCTCTCTGTACGTAAGATAATGCAGTCACTGGGTGTAGCAATTTCAATGATCAATGCTACTTTTATCTTCTTTTCGTGGACTACTATATATGGTTTTCTCACATCTATTTTTTTCAACTGTTGGTAATGGATGATCCATGTGATATAAACTTCATCATTTTCTATAATATTTTGTGTTTCACATTTCCAGTGTTTTTCAGCTACTTGAATATTGTAATGTTTGCAGTCCCTGGTGCAACTGTCTTATAGAACTTACATTTGTCTGTTTCTCCTACAAGTTCAATGGAGTTTATAAACCAGTGTGTACATATTCTACTATCTTGGGCCGTCAATATTAACCTTTAGTCTTTTGGTTTAACTTTACCTCTCCTTAACCATTCCTGTGTTCAATCCTGATCAACATGAGGTTGTTCCAAGAGTTTTCTATACTTGCAACTATATTTACACATTTTCCATATTTCTTGCCTTCTCATCTGATCTTTCATGTTATATTCTTTCTTTTGTTTTTTTTGGCACATTCACTTGCTGCCTGATTTTTATCTACTTCTGGTTTGATTTACATTCCCCCTTGATGCAGATATGCTTCTGCCAAACTAAGCAGGGAAGTTATCTTAGACTTATTCTCATATTTCAAAACTTTCACTACGTTTGGGTCTTGTGAGGTCAACAGATATGTATGCAGTCCCACAATTGCAGATCTATAAATGTAATCAATCTCGAGGAGGACCATACCTCCTTCAGAATGGAGAATATATGGTCTTGCTATACACATTGATTTTTATAAATCATTTGAAGAGCTTAACTGCAAAGTGGTTTGCCACTGTTTCATGGTTACTGTAATATCAGTCAGTGTGGCTTACTCATGGCTAAATCTTCATGTAAAGATGTTAATATTTTCAGCTGGACGTTAGGTATTGCATCTGGGCCTGAGGTTTTCCATTTAGGAGCTTTTCTTAACTTTGCTTCGGTCTCTGTGGACATTACTTCATCTCATTTCATATCCTGTACATTTGAATTTCTTATTCTTTTACTTCTTTCATCCATTTATCACCTTTGTTAAGTTCCATAGGAGCTTCATAGATATTTCTCCAAAATGTATCTATTTCTTCTTTTATTGGTGGTGTTTCAGTTCCTTTTGCCTTGTTTCCCAATTCTATATAAAACTTTTGGGTCATCAATAAATTGCTTATTTTGTAATTTTCCTTTACATTTATCTGCATATCTGCTAAGTTTTTCTGCCTGTGATGATATTTTTAGTTTATTATTGGCGATACAGCAAGATAGTTCCTGATATGTTCTGATACTCTGGATTACTTTTATGACATCTATCTTTCTGAGTATTTTTGTTGATCTGTTCCCTCTTCTGTACTCTTCTAAGAGTGAGACTACTTGTCTAAATTGCTTTATATTGTCTATTCAATACTTCCATGATGGCATTCGATTTCTCCCCTTCCTTTTCCTTACTACTTTCTATTTTTGTGGTAAGACTTTATTTGTTATTACTTTAGTTGCACAGTAATTTATCATATTTACTTCTGTTATAGCATTTGTTTTATCAGACTTCTAACTTTTTGGGTTTTATTGACTTTCTAGAAGTCTTTTTCTTTCACTGATGTTAATGTCTGTCCATTTCTATTAAATCAAGCAGCTCTTCTCTGTGATCATTTTCTTCTAAACTGAGGACACATTCTTTGTTCTCCAATTCCTGTGAGCATTCTGTACAAAGTTCCAGAGAATCTTCCTGTGTCACATTCTCTTCAGTTTCATTCTGTGTCGTCTGTTGCTCTTTCATATGGGAGTTCACTGGCCTGTCACTCCAAAACATTGACTGCATCAGCGTTGCCACAGCTTCCTGTTCCTCCTCTTTGCTGTGCAACTCCACTGAACATTTGTAGTGGTTTCCTATGAAAGGCTCCACAGTATTTTCGTATGGCAAACTTATCAGATGTTTAATGCTCCACTGGTTTATTCCTAATTTGGGTATACATTGCTCTATACTGCTGTAATGTTATACGAGTTAGATTTTCTACACTAAATCCTTCACTTTGCAGGTAATTCATAACTTAATTTTCTATTTCTTTAATTTCTCCATTACTAATCCCTTTTTTTTTACTGTTCTTCTTTGTTTTCTTATTTTCTAGATTGTACAAGTTTTTACGTCCGGATGAGTTTGCCTGCATTTCTCTTCAAATATTCAAATAATGATCTTTTAGTATCCCGCACCTCTACTTGGCTGCTGTGTCCCTGGCCCCAGTGGGTCATCTCACTCTTTCAACCACTAATTCCTGCATAAAGGCTTGAGATCCTACATGCCTAATCACTGAAGACCTCCACCAAATAAGTTTGGCCAGCTCAACTGTATCCCAAAGGAACTTATCCCACCTTCCAAAGGTTGCAAGAAACTTTAAACCACTAATTCCTGCATAAAGGCTTGAGATCCTACATGCCTAATCACTGAGGACCCCCACCAAATAAGTTTGGCCAGCTCAACTGTATCCCAAAGGAACGTATCCCTCCTTCCAAAGGTTGCAAGAAAGAACGTTTAACCCCCTCAACTCACTGTATACTGAACTGTTAATTATTAAAACTTATATTTTTACTGTCTACTTGAAGTATCACTCCTGAGACAGGTTCCCAGCAGCCATAACCCTCCCCTTATGAAGTAACTTTTTCTCTCCTTAGTACCCATTGAACTGTTGTCCTCTCTTACATGCTGGTTCCGTTATACCAGCGTCACTGTAATTTACCTTTTGGTCACTAGGTGGCACTCTAACCTAGGCCTGTGTTATACCCCTCATCCCCCCTCTCCAGTGTTACATTCCTGACTACTTATTATATTGTATTTGTCTTTACAGTTCCTGACTATACTATCCCTTCCCCCTACTATCTTATTCCCCTTCCTCCAAGCCACTATCTATTGTACTCTATCCACTGTGCTAATTCCTCCCTGCTCACTTGGCACCACCTAGAGCTCCTCAATAAGTCAGCTCCTTCCTGACTGTCTCTGTGAGCTTTTCCACTACAAGCTCTACTATCTGCCACTTCTTCCCTTATTTCTTAGCTTCCCACACTTTTTTCTCTTCCTCCTCTGGCTCTATCTCTTGTATCTATATCAGATCCTGACTGTACTCCTGTCCTCCTTCCTATTCTATTCTTTGCCATCATACTACATATTACTCCCATACAGCCCACCTTCCAGGTTCCTTGCCCCTCCCCAGACTCCCTGTCCCTACCTGTACTATTCCCTCCCACTCCCACCTCACTCCCTTCAATCCCACCACACTTCCTTTCCAAAACCATATAGTAAGGTAGCCTTGTGTGGAGCCTCCTTTAGTATCCCGCACCTCTACCTGGCTGCTGTGCCTCTGTCCCCAGCGGGTCATCTCACTGTAAGTCTGCTTTTGTAACCACTGTTTCTCCGTTGTATAACATTGTTTTTTTTAAAAGGTATTTTCTTGTATAATTATACCTGTTATAATTAACCTGTGTTATGTTAGATTGAAATGTTATATTAGACACTCGTAGGTAATTAGCCTTCAAAACGACCATATTTAATATTGCCTCCACATGGACTGTTAACCACACCACCCTAATCATATTGCCTGGAGCAGAATTAGTCGCAAGGACAATTTAGCGGTACTGTTCTGCGTTCTGCTGGGAGGGGTAATACAGTGTGTTCTGACTCTCTTATTTGGGCTCTGCCATACTTAATAGGAGTTTTCCCCCACTTAATCCAGCTTCTCTCTCTACTTGCGTTGAGCACGGGTTCACTGGCGGCTTAGCTAGTCTTCAAGTTACCTGCGTTCACTATAGTTTGCATCCCAGATTGGTTACTTGCTCATGGGAGCATTGGAACTCTTGGATTAGTCGCTAGGTGACATCCTGTTAGTCTTACCCATTTTTTCCTCCCGGGTGTGTTATACAAATTATCTAACATCGGACTAGTTGTTACATCCTTTTCCGGTGTTTATAGTGCAATTTAACCCAGGCTGAGCCGTTATGTGATCATTTTAAGCAATTAGCATAGACGGTTTTCATTAACACAGAAATACTACATCCAACTTTTTGTGAACACAGGACTAGTTGCACTGTGCTTGTTTTGGAGCTTATAGTACAATTTAAAACTGGTCGAGCCATTCTGTGAGTATTTTAAGCAATTAGGTAAGACGGTTTTTAGTGGCTAATGAAATAGTACAAGCAACACGCTTTGAATTCTCTAGCTTGCTACCACTCTCTACTTGTATTAGGTTGTTGAATGTTGGACAAGCAGGGTAGCTTTTAAGCAAGAGTCCAGTAAAATTAGCTACGCTAGCATATCTCCGAAGCATTTTGCTTATTTTTTGAGAGGAAATAGACAGTTAGGGGCACACATGACTTACACTTTGTACTCAACAGTATCTACAGTGCTTTCTGGCTGATTTGTGGGTCTTTTGTTTTTGTTACTACACTGTATTCTGTGCTGCATGTTGCGCATTCTCTAGCGATATCTTCAGATATACCTACACATTAGAGAGTAGACATTGAAGTACCCTGTATTAATAATTGCTTACTGCCCTGTGATGTTTTTGGATTATGCTATGACTGTTTCTATTTAAGTTATGTATTTGTCTATCAATCTTACGTTGCACTGAAGTATTTAGTTTAGTTCATTAACCAACATCTGCTCTAAAGCTTAGCAATGGTGATAATTGCAGATACATTGTTGCCAATCTCACAGTAAAATGTGTTTAAGGTACCTGAACTAAGGCAATTGTTATTGTTAGTTACAATCTGTTAATGCTGTGGTCTATAAACATTGCTTGCTTACAGTTAACTTCCTAGATACAGTCCTGATCAGTCAATGCTCTAGTCTAAAACATTGTTTGCTTATAACTACAATAACTAAATTGTTGTTTTCTTTCTCTAACCTACCAGGCTTTCAACCACTAATTCCTGCATAAAGGCTTGAGATCCTACATGCCTAATCATTTAGGACCCCCACCAAATATGTTTGGCCAGCTCAACTGTATCCCACAGGAACTTATCCCTCCTTCCAAAGGTTGCAAGAAAGTAAGTTTAATCCCCTCAACTCACTGTGTACTGAACTGTTAATTATTAAAACTTATATGTATACTGTCTGCTTGAAGTATCACTCCTGAGACAGGTTCCCAGCAGCCATACCCCCTTATGAAGTAACTTTTTCTCTCCTTAGTACCCATTGAACTGTTGTCCTCTCTTACATGCTGGTTCCGCTATACCAGCATCACTGTAATTTACCTTTTGGCCACTAGGTGGCACTATAACTTGGGCCTGTGTTATACCCCTCATCCCCCTCTCCCGTGTTACATTCCTGACTACTTATTATATTGTTTTTGTCTTTACAGTTCCTGACTGTACTATCCCTTCCCCCTACTATCTTATTCCCCTTCCTCCAAGCCACAATCCTTTGTACTCTATCCACTGTGCTAATACCTCCCTGCTCACTTGGCACCACCTAGAGCTCCTCAATAAGTCAGCTCCTTTCTGACTGTCTCTGTGAGCTTTCTCCACTACTTGCTCTAATCCGCTCCATTCGCCTGCGGGCTCACTCCACTCACCTACCCTACCCCCAAATCTCACCCACCCCCACTGCACCTACCCTTATACTTCCAAAACCACACCCCTTCCTAAGAAACTAATTAGAACGTTCCCTCTCACTACTTACAAACAATTTAACAGCTAATTATTACTATAATACCGTGAGTAAATTTCATCCCTAACCTACGAATACCTCCCTCTCAACCACCTCCTAGTACTCATCACTCCATTTCCTAATTTACTCTCTTCCCTCACCATGCCCAGACTATTCAATCCTAAGCAAACAAACATGCTCCTTTTCCTCATACTTCTACCCTCACTATCACTACCCTACATCCTAACCACCTATGAACACCTAAATTAAAGTAAATTACAACTCCCCTCAAAGCAGACAACACCTCATTCACAGCCAACCAAACTACTCCACATTAGCATTACATCCTCACCAACCTATGTTCTACCTAAGTATCATAGAGTAAGCCATATACATTACCTCCATCTCAGAAAAACACAAAGCTTTCTCTACAAATACCTAAAACTCACATATTGTTTTCAACATAACCTTCTTCTTCATGGTGACATTCACCCAAACCCAGGCCTTAACAACATCAATGCAGGCCCCTCACCAATACATTCCTCCAATTTTCACACCCTTACTAGTACCCCCAATTCTCTCCTCTTAGCACACCTTAATATACGTAGCTTAAAAACAAAATCAGCCAGCTACATGCCCTGTTAGACCTCCACTCATTTGACATCCTCTGTCTAACAGAAACCTGGCTCAAACCCCCCACCAGGGACAATTAAATAATCCCTACTGGCTATAATATCTTAAGATCTGACCGTATAACTAAAAAGGGTGGTGGGTGGCAATACTGTATAAATCTTAGTTACAGGTGACATCACTTGATGTTCAACCACCATTGCCCAGCAACATTGAAATCCTTATCTCGAAGCTCCACATTAATGCTAACAAATCTTTATACATAATATGCTCCTACCTTCCCCCCCAGGCAACAACATTGAAACCCTGGAATGTACTCTCAGATGGATCTCAATGTCTTTCCCACAAGAAACCATAGTACTTGGTGATTTCAATATTGACTGGAATACCTGTACTTCTGACAAACCAACTACCCATATAAATTTATACGGTTTTCACCAAACTATCTCCCCCCACCAGAATCCATAAATCAAGTAACAAACAAAGCACCTTAGACTGGATATTAGTAAATAGTAATCCCCTCTCATACAATACTGGCATCCTTCCTGATGACATTAGTGATCACTCACTTACTTACACAATTAGACAAAAGACCTTCCATTCCCAACCAAACCATCTTTGGAATTACCCAGAAAAAAAAACTTCAACCCAAGAAACTTCTAGGCAGAACTTAATGCATGTAAATGGTCACCCCTAAAATACCTCCCTCTTGATGAAGCTGTATCGTTCTTTAACTCAAAATTCCTAGAACACCACGCCCCCACTCACACTATTAGAACAAGAAACAAAACTGCCCCATGGCTCACTAAAGAGACTAAATGTAAAATGCTACAAAGAAACAAAATCTGGGCCAGATGGAGAACTACTAAAAGCTGCACCAATCACCAAAACTTTAGACAGCTTAGAAAGGCCACCAAAAAATCCATACTTCTTGACAAGAAACATTTTTTTTTTAAATTCCAACAATCCCACCACCAAAACCCACAATGTTTCTGGTCAGGTATTAAACTCATACACCCAGGCCACTCCAAGACAACATCCCCCTTCTGGCCTCTCTCTCAAGACTCACCCAACCAGATTGCAGATGCTTTCAACAACTTTTTCACTGAAACCATCCAATCTCTTGCTAATACCCTACCATCTGTGACTTCCATAGCCCCCCTCCTCAACTAGCTTACCTTCCACATTTCTATTACAACCAGTCCCAACATTCCTCATCCATACCCTACTTCAAAAGCTGAAACCTAGCAAACCCTCAGCTGACCTACTGCCAGCTGAATACTTACAAACTGCAGCAAAAAGCTTGCATACCCAGTTTCCATCCTAATAAAAAAAAGCTCCATCCCATCCCTCTGGAAAATCTCCCATATTATCCCCTTACACAAGGGTGGTAACTCAAATGAACTCTCAAACTTTCGTCCCATAGCTTTACTCTCTCCACTATCAAAAATCATGGAAAAATGCATACACTAGCAACTACTTCACCATCTTCTCCAAAATAATCTACTTGCTGACTGTCAACATGGCTTTAGGCCATTCCATAGTACCACCACTGCACTCTTATCCTTTTCTGACTGCATTAATAAAAATAGAAACAACAACAAACTATCCTTGGCTCTCTTTATTGACCTCTCAAAAGCTTTCAATATGGTTAATCATAACTTACTTTTAGATATCCTTTAATCACTTGCATCAGGCACTCAGGCCATCCAATGGTTCAAGTCTTATCTAGATAATAGAAAACAGGCTGTCCTCTGGGACAATAACTTATCCACTCACCTCCCTGTTTCCCTAGGTGTCCCTCAAGGCTCTATCTTGGGTCCCCTCCTTTTCTCTATCTTCACTAATGACCTGAACACAAAGCTCCCTCAAGCCATCTGCATACAATATGCAGATGATTCCACATTAATCTGTAAAGCAACCTCTTCAGAAGAACTCCAGGCCATCACCCAAACAAGTATCAACTTAGTAGAAAGCTGGTTCCTTCAATGCTGTCTACTCCTAAACTGTAAGAAAACAAAATTACTGCTTTTCATTCCCACAAAAAAGGTCACCCCCATTGATTTCACTGTCACTTCCAAAAATGACACTACTATAGCTCCTGACTTAACCACAAAAGTTTTAGGAGAAACAATTGACCACAACCTCAACTTTGACTCTCACATTAACCTCACCATTAAATCTGTCAACAGGAAACTAGGCTCCCTTTACAGGATTCAACCTTACCTTACTACACTAGCCAGAACTACCATTGCCCACACACACACCTTATTTCCACCCTCTTATATGCCTCCCCTATTTACACTAATCTATCCAAAAGTAACCTCAGTAAACTGGCAACCTCCTACCACAATATTGCCAGATTTGCCACTGGGACACCTTTTAGAACCCACCATTGTCAAAATCTCAAACTCCTTGGATGGCTAGAACTGCACAATCAGCTCCTTTATCAGCAGCTCACCATCACCCATAAGATTTTGCATCACCCTAACAATACTCCTATACTTTGCAACCTTATCTCTCCCTACAAAAACTTTACAACCCTACGCTCAGCTAACAAACTACTAGTTACCACCCTCAAACCCAACAATAAATCTGGCGACCCTCTCTTTACAAACTCTGTTTGTAACGCTTGGAACAAACTCCCCACTGAAGTTTCATCTCTTACCTCCACTCTTCAAGAAGTATATAAAAACTTTCCTGTAAAAGCAATGGCTTTGTCCATGCACGAATCCTGACTAGCATACTTTCTTCTTACCATGTACACTATCTCTGCTTACTTGCCTCTCTACTTCCTGTATTGGCATCTCCTTATTAAACTAACCCAGAGTCCAAATCTGTGTAGTTCTCCATACTACTTGTGCAGTACCCATTCTTATCTGCTTCTTTCTTTTCTCACCTTTCAGAGTGTATTAATTGAGAGAGAGAGAGAGAGAAAACTTATTATTATTTGCATCCATACTTGGGTCAAAACTTGCCACTTCTTGTATCTGTTGCTTATATAAATTGCTTTTTTACCTAGTTTGTAAAGTTGATCTAGTTCATAGTGTATCTAATTCATAGTGTATTTTTATATGTAAATAGCTGACCTAGTTCAAAGTATACTTCTTAAGCATTTTCCCTTCTTACATAAGCCATTGTTTTTTAAACAGTCTGTTTTTTTATGTCTGTACAATACTGTTGCCTTTTAATTTCCATATTTGGAGCTTAACTCCCCGGGCCTCTGCTGAAAATGGACATGTATCCAGTTGGACTAGCCCGGTCAACAAATGAAAAAAAAAAAAAAAATAATAATAAAAATATCTTTGGTGCTGCTCTTTTTGTGTTGAATACATTTGATTTCTCCTTTGCATAAATGTTGCACCATATTAAATCTCTTTTTCCTTCCAATGTCCATATTTTCTCTTCAGATTTCTTCTGCTCTGCCTGTTTGTCCTTACTACGGGGAATAGTTGTTTCATCACACTGCGATGTAATGTGTGTTAGACTTTCTGCACCAAATTCTTCACTTTACACGTATTACATAACTTCATCTTCTATTTTGAACTTCTACTTTACTAATCTTCTGTTCTACGTTCCCTCTTTGTGACCTTACGTTTTTATTGTGAATGTTTCCATATCCGGATGCCTTTGCCTGTACTTCTCTTTAAATATCTTTGGGGCTGCCTTTTTTGTGTTGATTAATTTAGCTTTCTCCTTTGCATAAATATTGCACCATATCAGATCTCTCTTTTGTTCTCATGTCAATATTTCTTTTGTATACCTTTCAAAAGTCTCTAGATTTTGTTCTTTATATTTTCACACTTTCTCAGTTGTTTCTTTTTCCAAACAGCCCACTTTTTTTGGTCTATATAATGTTTTTCATAAATCTGTTGCATTAATGAGTAAACATTTGTATTTGAAGCTTCTGACAGTTTTTATTGTGGAAGTATTTTTCTTTCCTCTGATTTCTCTCTTAATCTTTTTGTATACCTTCTGTCAATCACTCACACTGTAGGAGTGCTTAGATGATGCTGCACTTTCAGTACTGAGGTGCTACCACAGACTTTTAAGTACAACACTTGCTATGGTGGCAGTGCTAGCTTGTAATCCTACCCTGGAGGAAAAAGCAACATAGCCAAGAGTTATGGAGGAGCTGTTTAGTGTAGTTTTGAAGATGAGTGAGTTTTCAGTGAGTCTAACAGAATGGTATGGAGTTCCAGGCCTTGGAGATATGTCTGAAAAACGCAACATCTCCAGCTATGTTCCTGGACTTTTGAACCATTAGGAGATGTTTATCACTAGTGCTGAGGCGCTAGTTGAGGGTATCCCTTTGTAGAACGGAGCCTAGGCCACGGCACCTATCAGGGTGATGCACTACACTGTGAGCTAACTGACAAGAGACCGAGGTAATAGGGTGGCTCTAGCCATCTGAGGGTAATGTAGTGATAGCAGTTAAGCTTTGTTGAATGTGAATTTGGCTATTTTATTGTAGCACTGCCCAAGTTTACTTTCCTTTGTGGCTTGGAGGTTTGTGAAAACTGATGAGGCATGTAGGGGTGTGTGAAGAAGATAGAAGGAGGTAAGGGATGTATTGCTAATTTTGCTGAGATAGTGTTAACTCTGTATAAGAAACTCAGCTTTTGGTGTTTTTCTTTTTTTTGATAGCTTGTTGAACATGCAAGTCAAAATGTAAAGTTATTGTTAACAGTAATGCCAAATAGTTTAATGATGGAGACTACTTCAATCAATGTATTGCTGGAGAAGGAGGTGATTCTGAAGTTTGATCTGCAAATGATCTCCATTCCTACTTAAACAATAGACAGCAGGCTGTACTATGGGAGAACAACTTATCTACCCACCTCCCAATTGCCCTTGGTGTCCCTCAAGGCGGCTCCACATTAGGCCCTCTCCAATTTTCTATTTTTATAAATGACCTACATTCTGTAATACCTCAAGCTACCTGTATCCAATACGCAGATGATTCCACGTTAATTTGCTCAGCCACTTCTCCATCAGACCTACAGACCCTAACCCAAAATGTGTTTAATACAGTCGATAAATGGCTTCTACACCGATGCCTCATCTTGAACCCCAAAAAAACAAAACTGTTACTATTCACTCCCATCCGTAGGGCCTCCCCACTTAACTTTATTGTTATGTCAAGCAATGGTACTATCATATCTCCTGATCCTACTATAAAACTTCTTGGGGTACTAATTGATAACAACCCCAACTTTGATTCCCATATTAACAGTACTATAAAAACAGTCAACAAAAATTTATGATCCCTCTACAGGATCAAACCCTTTCTGACTCCACTAGCCAGGGCTACTATTGCCCATACCCACTTAATCTCTACCCTTCTCTATGCCTCCCCTATATACACTAAACTGTGTAAAAACAATCTGAACACGCCGGCTATCTCCTACAATAATACTGCCAGATTTGCAACCGGGTCTGTTTTCAGAACCCATCATTGTTACAATCTTGAACAACTAGGATGGCTAGAGTTGCTAAATCTACTACTATTTAACCAATTAACAGTTGCCCACAAGATCCTGTATCAACCTACTAATACGCAAATACTTACAAACCTTATCACCCCTATAATAACCTTAAGACCCTACGCTCATCAAATAAACTACTTGTACAAATAGGTAAAACTAACAATATGGCTGGAGACTCCTTGTTCGCTAATACCGTGGGAAAAACCTGGAACTCACTCCCCAGTGACCTAACCTCCCTTTCCTCAATAACACTATTTAAAAGCAAACTGAAACCATACCTTAAATCACATTGATTATACCCTTGTGCTACCCCTGACTAACTACCTCACTTATCTCTGGGTACTAATCACTATACCTTATAAGCCAGTTACTTTTCTGTTAACTATAAAGACAGTGTGCTTTTATACATTAATCTAATGATATTAGAGATATCTTCATATGACTATCCATATATGATATGTACTATGATTCTGTAAGCAGAAATATAAGGAAATGTAAAGAATTGCAAAAATCTGTAAAGTACCTGCATCTGTAAAATGTCACGTAATATAAATAATACTGTGTTTTGTGGCGCTTTTCTCCCCGGGCCTCTACTGAAAATGGACATATATCCAGCTGGACTAGCCCGATCAACAAATGTAAAATAAAATAAATAGTATTGGACTTAGGAGTGAAAAGGAGTAGTCTTCTTTGGATTCAGGTTGTTGGATTTGACCAGCCAAGCTTTGATGAAGGTGAAAGAACCCCAAGCAAGTTGTTAAAGTGGTGTAGGATTCTGGGCTGAGCACACAAGAGAAGAAACATGAGAATATTGGACTAGGTTGTCATGTTTAACAGCAGTATGCAAATAGTTTATACAAATGTTGAACAGCAAGGGCTGGATTCCTGATCTTTGATGTAAACAGACAGATCACTGATCAGCTTGTGATTTGTCTGAAAGGTAGCTTTTCTGACCAGGAGAGGGTGGGATGGCTTAGGCCTAAGGATGCTAGCTGAAACAGCAGCTTGTTGTAGGAGACTGTGTCAAAGGCTTTTGATAAGCCTAGGAATATTGCAGACACAATATTGCTTGTGTTGCATTTTTGTTTGATGATGTTTATGAAGCTAAGTATGTATGTGTCTTTCGGCTTTTTCCCAGTTAGAGGTCGCCACAGCGGAACTCCGGTGCGCTAATGATTGGCAGTAGATTTTGACATGCTGGCTTGCCGGGCCTAATGCACAACCTTCAACGAAGGAACGCCCATTTACGCATGTCGCCACACAGAAGACGCTCTGAGAATCGAACGGGCAACGTCTAACTGTGAGGCGACAATGCTACCGCAGCACCACCACTGCGGCTTGGTCTGAAGTTGTGCTGGGTAACAGAGAATAGATTTTTGTCAAGTTTATGTTTAAGTAGCTAAATGAGGATGCATTTCTCTAGGATTTTAGAAGGGGGTATGGGCCTGTAGCTGGAGAGTTCAGTGATGCTGCCCCTTTTGTGAAGTGGCATAATATAAGATTACTTCCAGGAGGGTTAATAAGATTACTGTACACATATGTTTATGAGAACAGAGATAGGATAGGCTATGGATTCAGCAGCAATTTTGAGATCATTGCTTGAAAAGTTATTTTTAGCTAAGTTGTTGGGTTTACATTTGAGGAGGTACTTCTTCATGGGACAAGTGAGGAATAGGGCATTGAAACTGTTGATGAGTTAAGAAGTACTTTGTGATTTTCCAGTATTAAAACTGAGTGCGTTACCTACAGTTACCAACATTGACAGAAATTATATCAAAGGGGATAAAGTTTTGTATTATCACATGTTTTAATGCTTTATGGGTAAGCATTTACTATCAGTATATGCTAGCATTACAGAGAGAAGTGCAGTGTTGATTAAGTATGTTTTTTCTTAATGAATGCTGATTTCTGCATGCCAAAACTGTTTTATTAATTAATTAATTATTTATTTATGTATGTTCATTTACGGGGTAATGCACTATTTACAACTAACCAATTTCGGGCACAGCTTATATGAATATAATCACAAGATTAAGGGAACAATACAGATAGTAATTAATCTGCTTTGAAAAGGATTTCACATACAAGTTATAAAAGGGTACATTAGTCACAGTTTGCTTTGAAAAATTATGTATCTTTTTAATTATGATATACTACTTCACCGTATTTGCAGAACTGTGCACATTTACATAATGCAATTTATACTCTTGGAAAACATAAATAAAAGTGGTGTTTAAAATTTCTAATCTGTGGAGAATGATGGCCATAATCCCCGTCTCCTCTCTTGTGGTGGCCCTTATAACATGCCAATACGGAATGTGATAAAAAATTATTTTAAAAAACACAACCACTATGTCAATGTGCAGTTCTGTTACAAAGAGCAACAGTGCACAGCTACTGTGAAATCACTTTTTAGGATGCATAATGAAAGCACTACAGTTTACAGTGAGACCCAAATATAAACATTCAGAAAGCCTGGTCCAAACGTACTGAATTTTCAACATGAAAAGTCAATGTTAAATGCTGCAAACATTTGTTTGTGACTTTTCTTTGCTTAATATTTGACCCCACATCTACAGTTTGCACAGAAACTCACCTTTTGAATTACAACAAGGTCACCAATTCAAAGGTTCATAGCCGATTACTAGGCTCATGGCTCAAGAGCCCTTACAAGCCTAGCTTGTTTTACCTAGCTTTTACCCAATGTTGTATCCCTAGGGGAAAGACAAGGGTCAACAAGCAGGGTTTTGACAATTTTTACAGACTCTCTCTCTCCAGAAGGGACATGGGTGCCAACCTATGAGTGGATTTGAGATTTCTCATCCATTGTCCAGATTGTTCAGGAAAGGGCTCTGCTTCACATGAATACGAAGCCTATTCCAGAGGAGGGGGAATCTCTGGGACACATATCTGTCTCTTCAGCATGATCTATTCATCTCAGACATCCTGTTTAGATTTCTGGAGCGGGTAACCCTTCTGCACTTAGTTTTGAAAATATGCAACATTTCCATCATGGCTAGGTTATAGACTGCCTTGTAGGTCAGGCACAAATCACCCCTCAGTAATCAGTAGGAAACATAAATTAGTGATAGGGCTTTTAATCAGTCTGCATATGACATGTTGGTTATATCCTGTATTTTTCTGGTGAGAAACCTCTGAGGACAGTCCAACTGGTGCAGGTGCCTGGCAAAGTACATGCGAAAGGGTGCACTGTACTCGATTATTGGTCTGATGAGAGCTGTGTACAGTGGTACTATGACATCCTTAGATTTGGATGCCATGCCCTTAGTTATAAGTAGAGGCATGTAGAAGGATTTCCTCACCATTGTGGACACATAGGTAGGTACTAGGCTATCTGCCCAAAGGCATTTATAAGCCTAGCCAGAATGTGATGGCTTTCGCCGCCCCCTTAGATTAGTTCCCTGTGCCTCTGTCCAGCAGAGCCATTGAAGTGATCCTTGGGGTAAACTTTCCGTTTCCCATCCACTCGTCAAGGTTTCTCTTGAAGAGCGTTAGTGAGGAGCTCTGCCTAATGTAGACTGGAATCTTGTTCCAGAGCATGGGAAGTCTCCGGGACAGGAATCTATCCCTCCAGCTCTTCCTATATATTGTTGTGGTGAGGTTTAGATCCCTAGAGCATGTGGCTTGAGGGAATATGGTTTTCTTTAGGTGGAACATGTCCATCAATTCTGGGTTGGACATGGCCTTGTATGTCAGGCATAGATCACCTCTGAGTAGGCGGTATGCAACCGAGTACAGCTGGAGTTTCTTCAGTCGAGCTGCATAGGGCATCTGTCCGAGACCAGTGATCCAATTGGTGAGGTACGTCTGTGGTCTTTCCAGCTGTTGCTGGTGTCTTGTAAGGTACATCCCAAATGGGGCGTTGTACTCTATGATGGGTCTGATGAGTGATAAGTAGAGGGGCACAATGACCTCTTTTGATCTGGATGCAAACCCTTTTGTGATTAGGTGGGCCACATAGAAGGATTTTCTAACCACTTTGGCAATGTGATTATGAAAGGAGAGATTATTATCTACTTGGGTCCCCAGATCCCTTATTACATCTTCCGTATTTAGGGGGCTATCACCTATGTGGTAGTTTGTGGGTATTTTTTTTTTCCAAAGGGGATGACTATGCATTTTTTGGTATTTAGCTTGAGGCCATGGTTTTGACACCAGGTATCTGTCTCAGTGAGACCCTTTTGGAGGATGTCTGTGTCAGCTGGACAGTCAATTATAGCCCCTAGTTTGCAGTCATCTGCAAACTTGGTCAGCCATAGACCTCTTGTGCTTGTCTGTACCTCTGAGAAGTATATGCCGAACAGGAGGGGTCCTAAGACTGAGCCCTAGGGAACGCCACTTGTAACCGGTTTAGAGTCAGACCTAGCTCCCGCAACTCTTACCATGTGGGTCCTGTCCGTGAGCCAGTTGGCAACCCATCTTGTAATGTAGGGGTTTATGTTCAGGCTGGTGAGCCTGTCTATAATACAAGAATGGGGAATGGTGTCAAAGGCCTTTGCTAGGTCTAGGTAGGCTGTGTGGACCACTTTCCCTCGTCTATAGCCTTGGTAACGGTCTCTAAGAAGTCCACCAGGTTTAGAAGGCATGATCTGCCCTTAACAAAGCTGAACTGGGTAGGGTCCAGTGTTTGGAGGTTCCCAATGTCTCTGTTAATGAGATTCATGATGATGCGCTTCATAGCCTTGCAGACCAAGTTAGTCAGACTTATAGTTTATAGGCTTATAGATAGTTCCCGGGGTCTGTTGTGGCTCCAACTTTGTGAAGCGTAATAACCGTTGCTGTGCTCCACTCTATGGGCATGTAGCCTGTGGAGAGGCTGAGTTTGAACAGTGTGTTTAGGTGAGGGGTTAGCTCAACTTTAAGCTCATGTAGGATGCAGCCTGAGACACCGTCTGGTCCCATTAATGCTGTGGTTTTAGCTTTGGAGAGGGCTGTTTTAACCTGAGCGTCTGTGATTTCAGGGGGACTACATTCTTCTGGTAAGGTTATGGGCCCTTTTGGGGGTGAGGGGGGGGGGTGAAGTTTGCACTGAACCTGTCTGCCAGGATGCTGGCGATATCAGTCGGTTCAGTGTATTTTGTGCCATTCTGCAATAACTCCGAGAAGATCTGAGAGTTGCCACTTAGATTCTTGACATAGCTAAAGAATGCCGTGTGGTTATCACTGGAGCCCTTGGCAATTTTTCTTTCGAAGCTAGCCTTGGATGATTTTATGAGGGATCATAGTTTCTTGCTGATACTGATCAGGGATGTCTTCCCCTCTTGGGATTTTACTCTTTTCTGTACTAGTTTCCTCCTTCTATTGTATAGCTTGTTTATGGCAGGGGTCCACCAGACTGCTTTCCTTTTCTTGGAGGAGTGAGTCTTGGTTTTGCTTGGGATAGCACGATCCATGCATTCTTGTAGGTGCCCGTAGAGTGCAATAGTAAAGGATTTTGCAGTTTGGGCAGCGTTATCCTTTAGCATGGGGGCTTTGAAACTTTCCACCTCGGTCTTAAGTAATGTGAAGTTTGCTTTTGAACAGGTTTTCACGGTGGTTTCTTTGACCAGGGATGGGGGCAGAATGTGGATATCCAGAATGATTAGTTTATGGTCAGATCTAACCAGCGAGGGGTTTACCTCCGGTGTGGAACACCGGTCGCCCATGTTGGTGATAACCAGGTCCAACATGTTGTCACCTCTGGTGGGGGTGTTGACCAGTTGATCCAGGGCATTTGAGTTTATAAATTCTAGGAAATGTTGGGCAAGGGAGTTAGTACTTGAGTGGTTCTCCCAGTTAATATTTGGGTAATTGAAACCACCCAATATTAAGGTGTTTGGTAGGACCTTTATGTTTCCCTATGTTTCCAGAAATGCGGAAAGGGGGTCCTGGGACATGGTGGGTGATCTGTAGCAAGCTACAATTTGAATTGCAGCTCTGCCCATTGTTAGTTGCACGTGGATGATCTCTGAAGCATCTTGCTGTGCCACTAACTGGAGGTGTGGGTATCTTTGATGAATACTGATACGCCCCCACCTTTTGTATTTCGGTCCGGGTTTTGTGGCCGAAATGTATGGTATGAGTTGTAACCTGGTAGTGCTGGGGTGCTCTCTGCAGCCTTAAACCAGGTTTCTGTTACTGCACATATACTGATTTTCTCCATACTGAGGAGTGCCTCGAGTGCATGCATTTTGAGGTTTAGACTTCTGGCTCAATTTTTTGTTACTTGTGCCATTTACGGCGGTGGGTTTGTCTTTTGAGCCTTGCCTAAAAAAGGCACTATGGGGTGGCAAAAGCTGTGGCCAGTATTCGAAAGCCTAAGGTAACAGGTGCAAGCCGTCTCTAGCAAAGCAGCGTGGCTCATCGAGCATGTCATCCCAGGCTGACAGACACTGGATCCCCTTTGAATGACACCGGAAGCTTAGCCAATTTTTGAAATTGATAATTTTTTCTTTATACCGTGGTATCATTCTTGGTGATGGCAGGATACTACTCAAGGTTAGGGTCATAACGGCCTGGGCTACATGATCAGAGAGCTATTCCATGTCTCTTTTCATGTAGTCCAAGGAGGTACGGCTCAGGTCATTCACACAAATATGGAGAATGACAGAGTCATATTTATACTTGTTGTGAAGTGACCTGAGTGCTTGTGTTATGTGACGGATCCTGGCACCTGACAGGCAGCTAACAGCAACCTTGTCCTTGTTAAGCCTAGTGAGTGGTCAAAGCTCAGATTGCTATCCGAGTACCCAGATCTCTCACTACTGGGTCCACTCTTAGAGGGGTGCTATCAATGTCGTAATTTTCAGGGGTATTCGACTTAACAAACAGTATCACTATGCATGTCTTCACATTTAGTTTGAGGCCATGGCTCTGACACCAATTATTAGTCTGCATCAGACCTTTCTGTAGGATATCAACATCACTTAGGGAGTCAATAACTGGCCCCAACTTGCAGTCATCAGCAAACTTGGTTAAACACAGGCCATCTACATTTGACTTGACATCTGATAAGTATATTCCAAATGGGAGGGGGTCCAGCACTGAGCCCTGTTGTACTCCACTGGTGACTGACCTCTTGATGGATATGGATTCCCCACTCTATCAACATGTGTCCTATCTGTGATCCATTTGGATGCCCATCTGGTGACGTAGAGGTTTATGCTCAATTTCATGAGTGTATCTATAATACTCGAGTGGAGAAGTTTGTCAAATGCTTTGGCCAGGTTAAGGTAGGCAGCATGCACTGTCTTACCCTCATCCATGGCCTTAGTGACAAAGAAGTCCACCAGATTAAGTTATGTAATGTTGCTTAGATTATTTGATATATAGCAATATATGTGAAATATAACATTTCTAAATGTGAACAGTACAGCGTACAGTTTGATTACTTTTATATAAATGTAAATTTGCTTACGTCACAAGTAATAATTCAATAAATGTGTTTAAAAAAAAAAAAGTCCGCCAGACTGAGCAGGTGACAAAACTGAAATTGGTTAGGTCTAGAGTCTGAAGATTTTCTGTATTGTTGTTAATTAGGTCCATGATTATCCTTTACAAAGCCTTGCATAGAAGGCTAGTCACACTTATGGGTCGGTAGTTTCCTGGGTCAGATGATGGTCCTTCCTTGTGCAGAGGGATGAATGTTGCTGTCCTCCACTCTACTGGGACAAAGCCTGTATAGAGACTGTGGTTAAACAGAGATTTCAGTGGGTCTGCTAGATCATGTTTCAAGCTATTTAATAGGCAACCTGGAATTCTGTCAGGAGCCCACTGGTGCCATCTTTCTAGCTTTAAAGAGTGCAGTGATGATCTGTTCTTTTGTGACAACAGGCAAAGGAATGGTAGGGGGTATTTCAATGGGGAGTGACCAGAAGTGATGAGAAGGTGAAATTTGAGCTGAATTTATTGTCCAGCAGGTTTGCTATTTCTTCTGGCTGAGTATAGGTACTGCTATCTACAGCCAACTCAGCACACTGTTGTGTATTTTCCTTAGGATTTCGAACATAACTAAAAATGTTTTTTGGTTATCCTTTGCTTGGGAAGCTATTTGAGTATCGTATTTATCTTTTGAAGACTTGACTAATTACATGATTTGTCTGTTGAGTTAATGAGGGATTTTTTTCTCTGTTGTGCACCCTCCCACTTAACGTCTTCACTAGAAATTCTTCCTTCTGTTTTGCACTCTACATATGCCAGGAGTTCACCAGGGTGACTTGTTTTTCTGGCTATACCTGGGTTTAGTTTAGTCAGTTACTGCCATTTCTACATAGTTAAGTGGTTGCACAGGACATTTCTGTATACTTCTGCATAGGCTTCCATGTTTTCGGGGTTAGGGGGAGCTATAAAATCACCTATGCTATCAGTTAACAGAAGGTAATCTGCCTTGGGAAAATTCATTAGATTTTACGGTTTGATGGGGGTGGGCGGGCGGGTTCTACCATTACATTTAATTCAAAGGAGACCGATTTATGATCCAATTTTACCAATGAGTACATTGTGCTGGGGGGGGGGGATAGTTGCAAAGCTCCCCCATGTTTGTGAGTATGATATCAAGGGTATCCCAGCCCTTAGTAGGACTGCAGGCCAGCTGTTCCAGAGCATTTTGCATTGACAAAGTCCAGAAATCTCTGAGCCTGCATGTTACAGGTCATGTATGATTCTCAGTTTATGGAGGAGTAGTTGAAATTGCCAATGAGTAGTGTGTTGGGTTGAATGGTAAATGATTCTAGTAACTTCAAGTATGCGGAGTGGTCTTTCTGGTTGGGGACCTGAAGCTAGTGATTATATGGTGGGGGACTTTGTTAATGGTCAGCTGGACAAGGAATAGCTCAAGTGAGTCATCCTGCTTGACCAGTCTAGAGGTATGATTGTTTTTATGTAAATGGAAACACTTCCATCTTTTTGTTTTTTTTCCTTTTCAGGGAGAGGTCTGAATGTGTGATAGGCATTGTGGCTGGGGTGCTTTCTGCAGCCTTGAACCACATCTCTGTAACTATAAAATTATTTGGGGTAATGACACATCAGCAATATTTTGGTAACTTTGGGTAAGCTTGGCTAGGCTTAAATGGCTCTGAGGCTGATAGCCTAGTAACCACCTATGAACCTACAGTATGAATCACAGCTTTTATTTAATTTGGAAATTTTCAATATTTTCTTTCAAAACATCCAGTACATAGGTACCTACTTAAAAATAAATAAATAAATAAAAGAAAAACTAGTAGTCTTAAAACTTCATTGATGAGCTCAGATGTCAGCATTCTCCAAGTTGAGGACAGCTTCCAGGCATTGCAGTTTCTTGTTAGGACTCCCATCACTGAGCAGTACTACCTTCAGCTTGGCATTACAAGAATTTATGTTGATAGGTCTGTTGGTTTGGCACTGCCTAAAAAAGGCACTATAGGGGTGGCTAATGCCTTAGCCAGTATTTGAAAAACTAGCGCCGACAAGGGCAGAACATCTCTGGCAAAGCAGTATGGTCTGTCAGTCATGTTTTCACAGGCTGACAAATACTAAATCCGCTTGGAATGACACCAGTAGTTAAGCCAATTATTGAAGTTAATCATTTTCTGCTTGTATTGTGGTATCATTTTTGGTGAGGGGAAGAATGTTACTCAGTGCAAGACTCATATCAGCCTGTGACACATACTCAGAGAGGTCCATCATGTCTCTTCATATAGTCCAGGGAGGTATGTCTCAGGTCATTCACACCCACATGGATTATGAACAAGTCATACTGGTACTTGTGGTTGAGTGACCCGAGTGCCTGCATGATCTAGCGAATCTTGGCCCTGGTAGGCAAATGACTGTAATCCCCTCTTTATAAACCTAGTGAGGGAGGTGTCTGTGTGTCTCACGATAGTCTCTAATATGACCACGAGGTTTGAATGCATCATGTTTCACTTTAGGGGCTTGTCTGTGGAGACACTGTGATATGTATTTTTATGTATATTGACTTGGTTTTGTTTGGATGTGGTTTCTGACAGCAGCATACAAGGAGGCCTCTGATGTTTTGGTAAGTTACTTGTGAGTATCTCTGCATATGTGAGTTTATGTCGAGACCTTGTTTACTGACGGAAATGATATGCATGTGCTAACGACCTGTTTGGCATTTGATTTGTCAGTATGTGAGAGTCGTGTCTCAATTTTCATAGTGTAACTACATCTTTCTCATACTGGGTTTCTTTGCCTCAGGGGTAAGTTGTTGTCAGTATACATGAGACAACTGCTATATTGCCTCAGGATGTCTATGTCTACCATGCTGGCCCCAAAGAGAGCAGGAAGTGCTTATCCATGGTCTCAGTTTTTTTTACTATGGGTTTAACCAGGGAGGAGAGTGGGAAGATTTACCTGAATTGGAATGATAGCACACAGACGAAGAAAGGGGTGCTACACACAGTGTGAACTGCAGCTATCCAACAAAGCAATGCTGCTCTGCCTGCAACTCAGATGCTCCTAAAGCAGCAGAGGCACTGGGGAAGGTTGCAGAATTAGTTATTCTAAGGGAGATTTTAACTGGAAATTGGGCTACTGAAAAGGTAATTTAGCAGCTGATTACAGAAATGACCTTCCTAACATTTTCTTTTTTTTTTTTACTTTTTTTATTTGCGTTGGACATTCATATGATGTGCCAGCTGTAAATATTGGACAAACCCAAAAAATGTAGGAGCTTTTGTAATGGAACGAGCATAGCTTTACAACTTTGGCAATTTTTCAGTATTCAGGTTTGATTGTAACCATTTACATGCACAGCACATGGATATGACAGCTGTACATTCTGAGATTCATGGTTAAATATGTTTTTCACTGCAAAAGAAAATTAATAGTACACTCTTACTTTGAAAAAAAAAAACTTTCTTAAAAAAAAAAATCACCTTCTGTGTCACGTGAACACTTCTGCTGTCTGTAGTCATAACACATAGTTAATTTAACACTGTTCCAGTCAAATCAGTAATATTTGCCAAAGCCATTTGTTATATGTAAATGTAAAGTAAATATGAATATATGTAAATTTGTTACAACTTATAAGTAAGGACATGGCATTCAGGTCCAAGGAGGTCATTGTTCTTCTGTACATGACTCTCATCAGATGAGTCATCAAGTACAACTTACCCTTTGGCATGTACCTGACCAGGCACTTGCAACAACTTGAAAGACCACAGGGGTACCTCACAAAAAGAATACAGGGAGTAAACAAGTCCTATGCGGGCCGCATCAAAACCCTATCTCCATACTGTCTCCTAAAGACTTCTGCTAGGGCAATCTATGTCTAGCCGATAAGGCATCCTCTGATCCCACATTAATGGATTTGTTGCATATCTGCAAAACGAATACTATCACAAATATGCATTCTAAGGACCTAAACCTCATCTGCAACATAAACGGGTTATGTTGGATAGACAGGTTATGTGTCTCAAAGATAACTCCTTCTCCAGAATAGGCTTCCCATCTATGTGAAACAAAGTTCATCCTTTTAATCAATCCTAGTCAAGGAAAACAATATCTATCTATCTGCAAATGTAACTTGGATTAATGGATGGGAAATCTCAAATCTACCCTCGGTTTGACACCTATGTACCTAATGGACTGGGACAGCTTAAGAATGCTTGATGTGTACTAGCCTATATTGTAACTATAAAAGTCTTTGGGGTAATGACATGTCAGCAATATTTTGGTAACTTTGGGGTAAGCTTGACTAGGCTTAAATGGCTCTGAGGCTGATAGCCTAGTAACCACCTATGAAAACAGTATGAATTACAGCTTTTATTTAATTTGGGAATTTTCAATATTTTCTTTCAGAACATCCAGTATATTGGTAACTACTTAAAATAAATAAATAAAAAACAGAAAAAACTAGTGGTCTTAAAACTTCGTTGATGAGCTCAGTCACAATGTTTGTTTGTCTTTCGGCTTTTCCCGGTAAGGGGTCGCCACAGCGGAACTCCGGTCCGCTAATGATTGGCAGTAGATTTATACGAAAAACCAAGGTGCCAGCTCGAAGCCCAACCTTCAACGAAGGCACGCTCATTTACGCACGCATGTCTTTCGAACGTTACCCAACCGCGGGGAGGACATGCAGACTCCACACAGAAGGCACTCCCAAGCCAAGCCGAGAATCGAATGGGAGAACCTCTTGCTGTGAGGTAACAACGCTACCACCGTGGCATGATGAGCTCAGTCACAAAAATCTCCAAAAATCATGAAACCTAGGTAGTGTTCCAAAGCAGCAAGCCTTTATTCGTCATAGACAAGTGATACTCAGTAACAAAAAATCTGAAATATTTTACAATGTTAAACATATTAGCCTTTATACACTTAGTAGATGTGGAAAATATATGTATTGTTTAATTTTAAAACAGCCTATTCCAGGCAAACAATATAAACAAGACTGTAAAAGTGCATTTAAGAACAGCAAATAACCACCCCACACACTACTACTGATTAGATCAAACTAAGTCCTAGTTAAGGAAAACACTATCTATCTATCTATCTGTAACCCACATTCCAAAATCAGGTATTAAGAAAAGCATAACATACATATAAATAGACTGACTTTAACTAAAATTGCTTTTGACTAACTAATGCAAGAAAGCCTTCATCGGGTCTGTGACTAGAACTAAAGTCATATAATTAGGTAGATAAGTAAAGAAAGCTAACTAGATAGATACAAGCAAAAACACACAAAACTATTGAACCATAAACATTATCTAATTAGAACAATATAAATATATATCAGTGTAATACTATCAAATAAGCATCCATCCATATGTATTAATGTGCAAAAAAACTAAGTTATTTACAGGTCAGAAAAAAAATCAATGCTTTGCAGTTGAGAAAAAAAAAACACCTGTCATGACAGTTTTCATGTTTACAGCCCCAAAAATGTTTATAGAATGCAAACCAGTAGAAAAAGTAAACTGGCAATGTATAAAAGTGTGCAGGTGTGTGCATGAGCATGTACCAGCATGCTAAATGGGGGAATTATTTATGGTGATAGCGGCATGAAACAATGTGTGTTTTGAATCTAACGTTTAAATCTCTGGTGTGATGCAAGAGTGTACTAAATCTAATCAAATCAGAATTGAGGTTAAGGTAACTAAACACACACATATATATATATATATATATATATATATATACATACATACATACATACACACACACATTTATACACATTCTGCACATATTTTTTTTTTATTATATTTGGTACCTTTAGTACATAAAAATATTTCCTCAAAAATTCCCTAAAAAACCCTTTACATGGCAGGTTAAGTAAATTCAACACACTCTTAATAGAGCAATAGTAGTTAAGTCCTGTTTTTCTGAATGCAGTTAATTTCAACTGCCAGCATAATTCTTTTTTACTCCAAACACCATTAACGTCCCCCTTCAAGCTCACCCATCTCCACACAGTCCAGAATGACAAATCTAAAACCAGAATGTCTGGGGTAACAATAATTATACTGACAATAATTTTGACAACAACAATATGAATGTTCAGGCAGGTAATGCTGGTGGTAGGAATGAACAGGTTTTGCACAACGTGTACACATCCACAGGACCAGACAGACAAACGAAGAACCAACCAATGGCATCCTGTACCGTTCGGACTCCACAGACAGACATGACAGAACACCAGAATCCTACCCAGCCACAATACAACCCCTACAGCTCATATCACCAGAGCCCAGTAAACATGAACAGGAATCATCTTAACAACAATTACAACTTCAACCATGGATACAGCCCGCCAGGGTTCCAGAGAGAAGAAGCAAACTACCATCTGAACCAACGGAGGGAGGACCAGAACAACTGGAGGAGGAAGCAGTGGACAGGAGTGAGAGAGTTGAGGTAGCTGGGGAACAACAACTTCTACCCATCAGGGCCATGACCCTGCAGATGGAATTAGCCCCCAGGATCTGGAATCATTTGAAGAAACCACTGACAGCACTTGAAGAAAAGTGCTTAACAGAGGACTTACATTCATACCTCACAGGAGCAATGAGACACAGACCATCACTGATTTAGAAATGTGTATGAGGAAGTTGAATTTGAAACTTTTCTTTCATGAGAAAAACAACATGGATGAAGATAAACCCATCAAAGAAAAAAATAAAAGACCCAGTAATTCTTGCCCCCCATTGCTTCCCACACATGCAGCCTTCGAGACAAAATGTGAGCTCGACACAAGAAAGGCTCTCAAAAAACACCAAAATGTAAGTTTTATAATATTTCAAAGGATGAGATATTAGCACTTAAGAATCTGAGCAATGGTAGAACTAGACGTTTTATGAAGGCTGACAAGGGTGGGGGCATATTAGTTACACTTACCGACAATTATATAATGAAAATAGAGGACATGCTGAACACACATGAATTTTAGGTTGGGGCCATACTAGTTACAGATACTGACAATTATATAATGAAAACAGAGAACATGCTGAATATACTTGAGTTTTATTCTAAACATTCCTCTGAGGAGGTTAAAACAGCATATGTAGAATGGAAAGATAAGCGAACCATAATGTTTAATGAAGAACTTATTAGTGGAAACTTTGAGTATTTAAACATTCCTCACCCCAAGTTACTTTGTTTTTTCGGGATTCCCAAACCCCATAAGAATAGGGAAGATCCACCTTACACAGCTGCTATTGCAAGTAAAGGTTCCATATTTATTAGTTATTTATTTTACAATTGTTAACTGGGATGGACCAACTGGGCAAGTATCCCAAGTTCAGCAGACGTCCGAGGAGAAAAGCTCCAATGACAATTACAGTAACACGGACATAACAATTTAGGACTGTAATTATAATAAACACAGTAAGAACAGTAGTTACAAAACACAGTAAAAAACATATTATAAGTTGAGTATTAATACAAACAGAAGCATAGTAAATTAGGTTTATAATAGATGGAGATACAATGTGTACAGACTTTTACAGTAACACCTATTGCTAAGGAGAGGCAAGCGTCACTCCTATAATAGAGTAAATATGAGGTCTCAAGTGACTAGAAAGAAGAGAAAGTAAGAGGTATGAGTGAAGGAAATGTGGACTAAGAGTGAGAGGAGAAGAACTTACCCAGGGGTGATACAGGAACAGAGCCATTTGTTGTTTAGTGTTCTTTAAGAAGGAGTTTAAATTTGGAGGCAGTGGGGATATTAAGTATATATTGGAGATGCAGTTCCATATATTTGTGACTTGATTTGCAAATAAGGAGTCACCAAAAGAGTTGCTAGATTTATTAATTTTTAGAAGTAGTTTGAAGGTTGAGTGGAGGGTACGGATAGTATTATAAGGCTGAACTAGATTCTTTACAGCTAGACAGGCAACAAGTTGATGTATGATGATGTGTGCAATTGTAAGTTGGTTACGTGACAGTAGGTTTGGTAGCTTGAGCCGGTGTAGCTGTTTCAGGGCTGTGCAATGAAGTGTTCTATTCTGGAGGCTGGCAGCAAAATGGGCTATTTTATGGTAACATATCTCTAGTTTAGACAGTTCAGATTTTCTAAGATTAGTGAAAATGGAGGAGGCATACAGTAATGTGAACAGAAGGTGTGTTCTCACTATGGCTAGCCTAGGGGAAGGGGTCAGGAATGTTCTGGTCCTATACTGAGAGCCAAGTTTAATATGCACCTTTTTATAGTAAGGTCTATGTGCTTATATTTTAGGGACCTGTCTATTGTGACACCTAGTAACTTTGTGCTATCTACTGGTTCAATTTTAGCACCATTGGAGGAGAGGATGTGAAACGGGGTAGTGGGTTCTGTGGATCTATTATTAGAGTATCATTATTTTTGTCTTATTAGGATTTAGTTGATTTTCTTTGCGGTACTGCATTGTCTGTGAAGGCTTTCTGGGTTTTACATAGGAGTGTGTGGAGGGAGGGGGCGGTGAGGATGACAGTGGAATCATCTGCGTATTGCACTATTGTAGCATGTGTGGATGCAGAACTAAGCTTGTAAAGATGAAAAAGAGTAAAGGCCCAAAAATAGAGCCATGTGGGACTCTTACAGTAACAGGCAGTAGGATTGAGACTTCATCTTTCTACTTGACAGCTGTGAAGAAAAAACACACACACACACAAAAGACTGTGAGCAAATCAAATGCAGTCGAGGAAGTAGGATGTCCAAAAACACCAAGTGGTGTAAGTATAACAGTACAGGATCCAAATAATGCAAATAGCTAAGGAAATAGCTGAGAAAAGCACTGAATCCAAATATTGTTGAACGGTTTAATAAACACACAAAAGCCAAATGGTAAGCACTTTCGTTAAAAAAACATTTAAAACCACACCCCCCCCAAAGTTAAAAATACGAATAACTAAACAATATATTCATATAACATATCCCAACAATAATAAATATATATGAATAAATAGATTTAAAACTGAATAGATAACGCATGTAAAATGTATAAACTAAGTAACAAATAAATATGTATATACATTAAAAATCACCTCAGTAAAGCTTTCAACCTCAATAATGAACTAATGGAAGTATTCTCATTAAGCCCTGGCCAATTGGCAGCATCTAACAACAGCTGCCAATACAACTCCATTTTCTCCAGTAAAATGGACCAAGCACCCCCTCTTAATTCTACTAAAATATGGTCTATTACAAAAAATTTAAATTTACAGGCCCAGCTAAGCAGATTTTCAATTATAAGGCTGTTGTTACCAGGGGGGAGGTATAGAGCTATGATGACGATGGTCTTGTTTTTGTTGAGTTAAAGGCATGAGACTAAGATTTCAGAGTCAGCGGCTAGGGGTGGGGAAGTATTTAGCTGCTGCAGGGTAAGGTTGCTCTTGTATACTATTGCTAAGCTGCCACCTGCCTGGTGCATTCTATCAGCTCTATGAATATTATATCATTGGGCTAAGAATTCATTGTCTTTATTGTGGTTCTTTAGCCAAGTTTCAGTAAGTATTGCTATGTATGGGGAGTATAGTGACAGGGCTGCTTGGAATTCTGATATTTTATTTAGAATACTTCTAAGGTTAATTTTTAAGATTACCAGATCTGAGGAAACACGTGTGAAAGAAGAGTTTACCAAAGCATAGTTTTGTTCTAGGTGCGATGTCTGTATCTGTGGGTCAGGGCCTGGATATGGATGAATGCCCCCACGGAGGGTAAGTAGAGAGGACTTGAGTAAGAAGATGTGTGGGAGTTTGACTGTAAGCTTGGAGTTCTTGCATAGAATGTGTGAGGGTATATGAGTGGAAGGTTATTTTAGTGTGATTAGTTGAATTAATGCATTATTAAATAGTTGTGATATGTTGTTTTAGGTGACCAGGTGTGATGTTGCTGGGTTGACTGGAGTAGTAGGTGTGCATGCATACAGTACTTAGAAATGGTGAAAGAAAGTAAGGTGATACGTGGTTGTGAGTAGTGTGGTTAATAGTGCAGTGAGTAGTAGCATGTTAAGAACTGGAGAGGAAAACTTTGAACATAGAATGAAGCATAATATGGGTTAAGTTATTAGTGTGGGTTTGTGAGGTGTAATGGGAAAAAACAGTGGGAAAGCTGGGAAGATTAGGACAGTATGAGAATGTGTTCACTGGAAGTGGTGTAGGATGTATGCAGTAGGACAGTAATGGAGGGGGTTGTGGGTGATTGGTGGGAGGGATAGATTGGAGTTGGATGTAACTGGTAGACTGAGCAGAGGGTGTGATCTTATAGGTTCATAGGTTTATACTAGGCTATCTGCCCTAAGGCATTTATAAGCCTAGCCCAAATTATTGTGGCTTACGCCACCCCTTATATGAAAAAATACTGTGCCCATTAGTTTGTTGTGCCTCTGTCCAGCAGTGACACAGAGATGATTCCCGGGGTAAACCTACGATCTCCCATCCACAGGTCAAGATTTCTCTTGAACAGAGCCAGCGAGGTGCTCTGCCTCACATGGACCGGGATTTTATTCCACAGCATAGGGAGTCTCTGAGTGATAAATCTATCCCTCCAGCACATCCTATTTATATCCGTGCTAAGGTTTATGTCGCTTGCTCTAGTGGTTTTGGTGGATTTGGATTTTTTGAGGTGGAGCATGTCCATTAATTCCGGGTTGGACATGGCCTTGTATGTCAGGCACATGTCACCTCTGAGCAGACGGTATGCGACTGAATAGAGCTGGAGTTTCTTCAATCTGGCAGCATATGACAGATTTTGGAGTCCCTTTATCCTTTTGGTGAGGAACTTTTGGGGTCTCTCCAATTGCTGCAGATGTCGGGTGAGATACATCCCGAATGGGGCATTGTACTCGATCATTGGTCTGACAAGTGAAGAGTACAGGGGAACAATGACCTTACTAGATCTGGATGTGAATCCCTTCATGATCAGGTGGGCAATGTAGAAGGTCTTTCTAACTACTTTAGCAACGTGAGTATCAAAAGAAAGGCCACTGTCAACCTGGGTCCCCAGGTCCCTGATAACCTCTTCTGTGCTTAGTGGATTGCCACCTATATGGTAGCTTGGGGTTACCTTGTTTTTCCCGAAAAGTATGACTATACATTTTTTGGCTTTTAACTTCAGGCCATGGCTCTGGCACCAGCTATCTGTTTCCGTGAGTCCCTTCTGAAGGATATCCGTGTCCGATGCACTTTCCACTATGGCGCCCAGTTTGCAGTCGTCTGCAAACTTTGTCAGCCAAAGTCCTCCCATGTTGGCCTGTACTTCTGAGAAGTAGATGCCGAAAAACAGGGGGCCAAGGACCGAGCCCTGTGGGACACCACTTGTGACCGGCTTGGAGTCTGACATAGCACCATCAACTCTAACCCTGTGGGTTCTGTCCTTAAGCCAGTTTGCAACCCATCTTGTCACATATGGGTTTACATTTAAGCTTATCAGTATAAATCTAATAAAAGTGGGGGTGGGTGGAAATGGGGGTAGGGTAGAGGAGCGAAACGAGCCCGAGCACAGTGAGGACGAAGGGAGCTGGGCTATACCCAAAGGAGGTTTCTGCAAAAACAATCAGTAAGTAGGTAGCTTGTAAAAGCACTTAGCACTGTGGCAACAGGTTTACAGTACTGCAGTAGTTGCCTGAAGTAGCTGTACTATATATATTTTTACTTGCATATCATATTCAGTTAAAAAATAAAGTGCATTGAATGAGTGAAATTTAAAGATGTTCAAGCTCAGGCTAAATGTTATTCATTGAAGGTGAAGTTAGAGATTGGGGAGAGGGTAGAAATTGCAGGTTCTGGTGGTTTTACAAGAGCCCTATTTATATACAGTATGGAAAATTATTTAACAAAGTATAATTCAGATAGTTTTAACTTGAAAATACATAAGAGCTAATTTTCATGTACAAGAGCTCAAAAAGTCCATTCCAGTAAGGTTGTCTTGCTTGGCATAAACAGGATCGCAGGACACTTTGCTGTTATACTATAGTTTTGTTTAGCAACCTGGATAGATTAAAGTAGGTACTCTGAAAGAGGAAAGAAGCCAGGTTAGAATACAGTATAGGTTATGAAGTTAGAGATGAAGATATAGGAGCTCAGGAGAGAAAACAGGGAGTACAGATTTAAAAAGAGCAGAAGAAAACAGGAGGGCATTAAACAGTTACGAGATTAGTTTACAGGTGCAACAGTAGAAAGTGAGAAAGTTAGGTATTAGGTCTTATCAACGCATATACATAGTGGACAGTACAAACAAATAATGCATATCTTATTTCTTTTTACAGGGAATACAACTTTACATAAACTCTACTAGTGTTACATCAGTATGTCTTTGTTAGGTGATCACATTCAGAAATGCAATATTCACAGCTAAAATGCTGTTCCATAATGAGCAGTAAAACACCAGCAAATGCCTAGTGTAGCTCAAATTATTTACTGTCACCGACTCTAGCTTTAATATTGTAGCTGCAGCAGATGATAGCAATTTTTAAAAATGTAAACATGAATTTAATTACCTATCAAATGTATTACTTTAATTATAATTCATACATTTTAATTGCAAAATTAATATAATTAAATTAATTTTTAAAAATTAAATCTTTATTTTTTTTTTAAACTAGCCTGTGCACTAGTAAATGCCACTGCCATAGACTTAGATTTTATTCTACAACCTCTTGATGAAAAGAACTCATCTTTTATTTTAGATTCACTTGATTTTTTTAAGAAAAATAAAAGAAGTATATGTGAATGAACAAACCATATTGCTAATTATTAACATTGAAACACTATACACTGTTACCACACATGCACTTTATAGAAGCAACTACAGAGGCTATAGCAGAAATAACAAGGCTATGCCAGGGCAAACTGAATGCTTGGGAAAGCTAAGAGTCTTGTTGAGATAAAAATTTTCCAGGTTCAATGGCCAGGTTTATAAACGAATGAGGGGGATAGACATGGGTGCAGCTATGGCCCCTAGCCTGGCCAATGTAGCCTTAGGCAAGTGGGAGGAGGAATTTGTACTGCAAAGTGAATAATAGAGATTTATGACCAGCTACCTTCACTTTATTGATGAGGTATTTATTGTCTGGCAAGGTAAGAAATCTAAACTTACTGAGTTTATCCACTACATCAGTAACTCCACCTCCTTCCTGAAATTTACCACTTCCAGCAGTTCAGAGACAGTGCAGTTCCTTCATATGAGCGTCAGTATTGAAAAATACCGAGGAAGATTAATTAGCAGCTTATACAGGAAACCAACAAGAGTAAACTACTTACTTCACAGACACAGTATGCATCCAGAGAAACTAAGTACAATGTAATAAAATCACAAGGCTACATATTAGCACACATTACCACAAATGTGTCCCCTTTTCTCAAAAATATGAATGATCTTGAAAATAATTTCTTAACCACAGGATATGAATCAAACATGTTACATATGATGTAACAAACCAGATCCGTATGCAGGAAAGAACATCAGCTTTAATAAAACAACCAAACTGACTAAGTGCTTTCACCCACAATTGGGCTTCATCAGAGTCAGTGTAAAAACAACAGAATTAACATTTATATACCTATTAGTACTAATTAATTAGACAAATTACACTCTAATTGTTACATACATTTAACCCCTAAGCATCCAGTTCCCATCACATAAAAAGTAACCACCTAGCATGCAAAAACTTGTCTATACTAAAGCTACAGCAAAAATTAAAAAATACTTAAACTCACTCATTCTGTTAAAATACAAAGATAACACTAGACATGACTTTAATGTTATATAAACATCTAAAATATGTATACATTATAAAAACTGTGATTTATATTGTAATACACATGCTGTTGAAATATTGTCATTGATGCCTGGTACATTAGATGCATCCAGGAGTACCTGCCATAAACATTCCCTCACTTTCAGTAAAGTTTTAAGATCTCCTCCAAAATCACGTTTGGGCAGTCGGTCAATGACAAAAAATAAAAACCTTTTAAAATTACTGCAATTCTTACTATGATTAAATAGGGCATTAGTAGATTTTTTATTTTTAATGTCTCTATTAGGCTCAAGTATTCGTAATCTCAGTTTTCTTGTGCTCATACCCACATAAAATGCAGTACAGGATAGACATGTAGCCACATACACCACCATATGTGTGTTACAGTTACAATACCCAGGACATTTTAGTGTCTTCTTGTAACTGCATATCTGTACATATGGTCTGTCTTTAATAAATTTACAAGTGCTACATGTACCGCATTTACCCATCCTAGCAGGTCTCTGACTAGCTGTCCAAGAAGATTTTTTCAAAAAGATCTTTCAAGTTCTGACCTCTACTATTGATAAACCTTGGAACACATCCAATTTCATCTTTTAATTCCTGAGTAAACACACTGTCCCATACAGAGTGTATAATATTCTTAACCTCGGTTTCCACCGGATTGTACTCAATAACCATACCGGGAATGGTAGTTCTGACCGGGGTTATTATTGTCATGTATTGTACCAAGATTTCTATTGTTATCCAGCAAAATAGGCCTAAAGTTATCAATTCTCCTTTTTTCAATTTCTTTACTAATGTTAGTTAGTAAATCAGAGGGATACCCTCTCTTTTTGAACATATCTATCAATTTGTCAAGTTCTACCCTAAAACAAATGTCTTGACTTACTATTCTGGACATACATATCATCTGCCCCTTGACCACATTTTTCTTTTGATAGGATGACTGCTGTCATAATGTAAGAATGAATTACTGTATGTTTTTTTTACGAAAAATATTGGAATGTATTTGACCATTTTCTTTGTATAACTATATGTCCAAAAACATTTTAACCTTATCAAAATGACTTGTAAATTTTAAAAATGCTGTTGTTTCATTCAGATAACCAACAAATTCATCAAGTTCATGCCTGGAGCCCTTCCATAAAATAAGTATATCGTCCAAATACCTTAGGTACATCAAAATATTGGACATGTATTCAGACTTTAATACAAATTGTTCCTCCCATTCAGCTAATACAAGGTTGGAATAAATGGGTACATATCTAGCTCCCATCGCAACCCCGGTCATCTGTTTATAATATTCACCATCAAACAGTATGTAATTATTGAGTGGTACAATCTCTATTAATTCCACTAAAAGGCTTCTCTTTACTTGATGCAGTTCACTGTGTTTTGCCAAACTATTACTAAACCAATCTAACCCAATTTGGTGGGGGATCAGAGAAAACAAATTAATGACATCCACTGTTACAAACCAATATTCTTCAGTATTTTCCATCTGGATCTTCCTAATGCAGTCTAGGCAATGCCAAGAATCTTTTAGAATGTGTGGTAAATTATCCAATATCTTTTTACTTGTAATATCTATATATGATGCAAGGGGCTCAGTTTTTGAGCCTCTAGCTGCCACAATAGACCTAAAGGGTGGATAGTTGATGTTCTTATGAATTTTGGGAATTCCAAAAATGGAGGGGATAATAGGATGTTCCACTGAGAGATACTGAAACTCATCATGAGTAATAATCCCCTCACACATAAATTCATAAAGCTGCCGATCAATTTTAGTGTAGGCCATCTGTACCTCAAATTTAGATACCAAGTCAAAGGTTTCTGTGTCATGTAATAAATAGTTGCATTCCGCATGTGTATTCAGTGTTTGACATAATAACCACCCCCCACCTTTATCGGGTTTAATCACCCTGTATTGGTTACTTTGTGTTAGTTCTTTCAAAGAGAACTGCTCAGATGTAGATAAATTATTATCGGGTGGTGTTCCATGTTCTAAACACCTGCGTATCTGAGTTGTACAAAGATGCTCAAACACCATAACAGAAGGATTGTATGGTAGTATAAACATACTACTTCATTTGAGACTCAATCGCCCTCTGTCAACATCCACAGTAGAAATGTTCCCAAAAAATAACCTTAAATTCAAAAGTCTAGTGTATAGTCTCAAATTAATAAGCAATCTCCAAATCTCATACCTGGAATTAGGAATAAAGGAAAACCCACTTTAAAAAAGCCTAACATGATGTCCAGAATTCCTGAAATCAGAATAATTATAAATCCTAAAATCACTGTCACCATGTTGTTGAAAATTATTAGTAATACCCATGTTGTCAGTGTCATCATGTTCAGCATCATCATAAACATTATTATTATTAATAGAAAACATGTCATATGTAAACTCATCAATGGACAAATCATCACAAAATCTAGAACTCAAGTGTAGTAGTTGTAATTCTCCTGCCGGTTGTGCCAGTTGTTGTACCTCTGTCAACGTGGACCCCTCCATTTCCCCCTTTGCTGGAAATTTTGTCTTATTGGGGGTCTTGTGTCTGCAAAATTCTGATACTGCGCCTGGTTCCTTAACCAGTCCGAGCACCTTAATGTTGGTTGATTGTCTAAAAAATTGTCTGAATTTTCATAGGTATCTTTCTGCAAAATCTTTTCCATTTCATGTGAAACTTTTTATGCCTGTATTAATGGAGCAGCATTACAAACTACTGTACTGAACGTCTGATGTGAAGCAGTGACACTTACGTATCCCCCAAAATTAACAATAGCGCTCATTCATGATTTGAGATAAGGGTTATTTTTCATTGCTAGAATAAACCACTTATCTTTATCCTTAAAGGGAATGCCTGCATCTGCTCTGCAAAAATTACCTTCCAGCCCATACAAACAATGTATAAGAAGAAGGGCAAACTGAAAATGCTGAAAATAGCCAGTTACGAGCACATGCTTATAATTAGCAGGCAGGTTCTTTAATGAAACTCTCAAAATCAGCAGCTTCACACTACTGTAGCTAGATCAACTGGCACCCTGAGCAATTCCTACAGTAGTGCCCCCTCAACCTGAAGTTGATGACACAATGCAAGCACAACTAATCCCATTAATTTAAGCAGCCATTACTGCTTAAATGAACGCTGTTACACTTGCTCCTGATTTGCAGCTCATTTAATATGCCAGTCAGAGCCCCTGACAGTCTGCACCATAAACGGTCGCCCCCTTCACCCATCCTAGCCATGGTGCTGCCTCATATCACCTTATGCACATACTTTCACCTACCCTGCATCTACAAATGCTGGCCAAAGTAACAAGCACAAGTGAAAGATCACCCACCTAAACACACTAACATTTAGAATATAATGGAAAATTACAGTCTTCGCTTCCATTTTTTACCTCCTCATAAGTAAACAATTTGTTGACCACACACCTTTAAAAGGCTACAGATTACCTATGTGAAAATGCAGCAGAGACAAATGCTAATTTTGCACTTTTCCCCTTGCTAGGTATCTTCATACAAAAACCTCTGGCTGTCAGAATCATAACCTGATGTAGCAATTTACAAACAGCTTCATTGTAATACAAATTATCCCTGATGCATGTTATTTATAACCCGGCTAGTATTGTCTTTAAACACAACTAGTGAAATAAACAATTACACAATCTAGTTTAACATGCTCTTTAAATAGCGATATTTGCCTGCCTCTGTGGTACAGAGGGAAGCAGCTCAGACTATGACCCAGGTGACTGGTGTTTGATTAATGGCCCTAGCACTAAAAGAGCCAGCATGAAAGAGGAGGGGAAGAGTGAAGTAACATGGCCCACTCACCTTTTTCTCTGGGAGAGGTGGGATTAAATACTCCCAGAAAGCACACAGGGATGGTATGGCTTCACCTGTGGAGACTGAGGGAAACTGCATGACATGCTTTGGAGATAGTGGGTGAAGATGATGGTGGAAGTAAGGGACCACCCACTGCTGACACCAATCATATGTCCCACCTCCCTAGCTAAAGAAGCATGCATGGAGATGTAGTGCCAAAAAAGAAAAAAAAAACACGAACCATCCCTGATGACTACCAAAATGATGCCTTTTTTCACCTAACTCCCAGTGACGAGAGGATGGATTGGCCATTAGCTAAGGAAAAGGGGTGATATTCAGCAAGCGGTGGGGGCAAAAAATGTAAAACTGATGTTTAAGACATAAAACTCTTCCTGATCAGGAATGAAAGATATTACGTTTAAGTCATAAGAACAAAATGTAAGAGAGAAATCAACCCCAGAAGTGAATCTCACATCATTTGAACCAGAAGTGAGAGACTGGGCGGATGTGAGGCAAGTGGTGCACTTGGATACAGAAGTAAAACAATAATGAATAAGACAACACTGTTATTCTTTCACCTGGTGAGGTAGGCAGGAGATGAGGATGGGATCCTTGTAGATAAAACACAGTTACTGCTGAGGAAATAGTTGTTAAAATTAATTTTTCAAAGCAGCCACTTAACATTTGTTATTACTTACCAAATGTCCAACTGTAAGAAAATCCAGGAGTCTGTGTCTGCACTGCTACTTCTTTCACAGCAGTCTTTGTTTGCTGCTTTATCTTTTCTTTTTGCAGAGTTATATGTGATGCAGCACAGTTTTGAAGACTGGATGTAGAGAAAGATGTACTGCTCTGTGACTCTGAACCATCAGAATTGTCACTGGAGTATGCTGATTTGGATCTTTGAGACTTTTGGAAAGTAGTCTCAGTTCTGACTGCTTCTGCAGACGTCCTTCCAGCTGAAGTTTCAAAATCATCTGAATAGTATGAATCAATGCTTCCATCCATCTCCGAGTGATCCTGTGCTGTGGCAGATAGCTTGCTCTCTCTGGCTGTTGCTTTAGAACTGCTCAGATGCTCAGAGATATCTGTTTCACTGTCGCTCTCAGGCACTGACTGCTTCCTTATGTCATCAAATGGAGGATGGGGGCCAGCCATAGTATGAGAACTTGAACCTCGAAAAAGAGACTTTTTCGAATTACTAGGTACCTCTGCAGTGTGTCTATTTTTTTTCTGAAAAAAGAACCAATTAATAATACAGAACAATTATGCTTTATTCATGTTAAACTATTCAAATAACAAATACATTATGACTACCTTAAAAAAACAGGGAGAGAGAGATGTTAACTGCTTTTACAATGAGTGAATCAAAATCCAGTTAGAAAGCTTAGGAAAGCCTGACACCATGATTATTTATTATTTATTTTACATTTGTTTACGGGGAAGGTCTCTCTGGGCCAAGGCCCCATTTTCAGCCGAGGTCTGGGAGAAAAGCTCCAAAAAGAAATTTACAAATAACTATATATAACAGTAACATAACCATATTTAAAACAGTAACATTCCAAGTAACTACAATATTTTAACACAGGCAGAAAAAAAGTTACACCATATAGGCTTCTAGCCTAGATAAGACAGTTGCATTATTTAGACCAAACAGCAGTAGTAACTTACTTAACATATGCATGGATTTCACAAAAGGAGTAAACAAATTCCTTGCAGAGTATTACCAAATGTTAGGAGTAAAAAGATCAGTGCTTAGACTAAACAGTAGTAAAGAGCAAGATATGTAAAAAAGTGAGATGGGTGGAGGCAGGGCTTTTGGTGTCAATTCATGCTAGTAACTAGAGGGAGGGGACAGAAACCTGGAAGACATATCAAATAAGATAGTATGACCTGGTAGAGCAACATGAGAGAGACAGTATATTCAGCCTGGTTTTGTGCAGGAGCACATCCAATTGTTGATGAGGCTTCCTTAAGTAGATGTTTAAATTTAGTTGTATTGATGCAATTAATTATTGTTTGAGGTTGTGTATTCCAAAGTTTAGATACATGGTTAGAGAAGAAGGAGTCCCCAAAGCCGTTGTTAGATTTGGTAACAGTTAGTAGGCCTTTGTTGGTGGATCTTAGTGTTCTAGAGCTAGACAAGGGTTGAACAAGGTATTTTAGAGAGGGACAGCTATTTGGGTGGTTGAGTACGTAGCGTATGAAGGTTAGTTGGTTACAGGTCAGAAGATTAGGAAGTTCTAGCCATTTTAGATGTTACAATGTGTTGCAGTGGTGTGATCTGTAAGGGAGATTTGTGACAAATCTTGCTATTTTATTGTAGCATAATTTCAGTTTATATAACTCTGTTTTTCTGAGGTTTGTAAGTATAGGTGAAGCATAAAGGAGGGTGGTAAGTAGGTGGGTTCCGGATATGACTTGTCTGGTGGGGTCAGTTAGGAAATGTTTGATCCTACAGAGTGAGCCTAGTTTAATATGCACCTTTTTGATGGTTATGGCTTGGTGCTTGTCAAACCTCAAGCTGTTATCAATGGTCACTCCTAAAAGCTTAGTATGCTCTGCTGGTTCTATTATAGTATTACTGGAAGACAGGAAGGTGAAGGGGGGATGCTGGCTATGTGTTTTCTTACTATAAAGAGCACAGGCTTAGTTTTAATTGGGTGGAAAACAAATTGAGCATTAGATAGGTAACTTTCAATGTCAATGAAGGCCTTTTGTGTTGTTTGAAGAAGTGAAGATGAAGAGATAGAGGGTGCTGAGCAAATAAGAGAGGAATCATCAGCATATTGAATAATTGTTGCATGTTGAGTGGCTTTGGATAATTTACTTGTGAATATGGAGAACAGTAGTGGACAAGTATTGACCCTTAGGTTTCACCGACTGAGACAGTTAGCAAGTGTGATAATTCATTATTCAATTTGACTGCTTGTTGGCAGTCTGACAAACAGTTAAGAAACCATAACAGGGTGGACTTGGATAGATTTAGGGAGGCTAGTTCATTGAGAAGTGTCTGGTAGGAAACTGTGTCAAAAGCTTTTGACATATCCAGAAAGACAGAGGGGACATGGTGACCATTGTTTATGAGCTGGTTAACTGAATTAGTGAAGTTAACGAGGGCTGTAGTGGTGCTATGTTTAGGCATAAACCCATGTTGAGAAGGTAGGAATGATAATTATGTAGCAGATATTGTAGTATATGTGTATGAACACATTTTTCAAGGATCTTAAAAGAAAGGAGAACAGCTATGGGACTATCGTTGCTGAGTTCAGTGGCTGTCCCACCTTTGTGCAGTGGAATTATATGAGAGGTTTTCCAGAGTTTTAGGGTGTATTGTTCTTTAATGGACCAGTTAATAAGGATAGAAACTGGAAAAGAAATCATGTCTGATGCAATTTCATACAGTCAGTGGGAAACTGATCTGCAGTGGGGGTTGTGAGTTTAAGTTCAGAAAGTTTTTTATGGTGCTGATTTGTATAGGCTTAATTGAGAAGGAGTTGATAATATCTAAAGTATGCATAGGTAATAAGAGAGGAGTACTAATGTTTTTTTTATGAGAGATAGGATAGAGTTGATAAAGTAGAAACTGAAGTGTGAAGCAATATTATCAGTGGTATTGGTAGAGGTCAGAGCAGGGTTTGTGGTTGTGTCCAGGCTTCAGCAGGCAGTTAATGGCTTGCCAGAATTTCTGTGAGTTATTCTCATATTTAGTTTGAGTGGCAGTGTAGTACACTTTTTTGTCATGTTTAATTTATTTTTAGCTAGATTATGGACCTGTCGATAGTTGTGTAGTGATGCTTCCTTTTTTTGTATAATGGAAATGATACCAGGCTCTATCTTTTTGTTTAAGAGTTTTTTGGTTTCTTTTGTAGCCAAGGAGTAGATTTGGATTTAGTACAACTTTTTTGAGGAGAGCTAGCCAATTTAGGATACTGATAAATGTATCATTAAAGTACTGGACAGCCATGTCAAGATGGAGGAGTTTGAGTGGAGACCAGTCACAGTTTTACAAAAGGGTTTTAAATACTTCACGTGAGAATTTTTTTTATTCCGTATGTGTTTATAAGTAATATTTTTGGGAGGATGAATACATGGTAGAATTAGGTAGGTAAGTATGTGACCACTTACACAGTATGGGAGACAGCCTGATTGATAGTAGTGGGAAGGGGTATTTTTAAGAGACCAATCTAGTATAGACCGTTTATTACTGTGCTTGTCAAGCCTGGTTGGAGTTTGTATCATTTTGCAGTACCCGTGTATATCTATGAAACTGGATGAATTGTCACAAATGCAGGTAGCTCAATCTAGGTTGAAATCTCCCATTATTATGGTTTCCTGCTTATATGCTGGACACCAGTAAAGGAGATCTTTGATGGAGGCTGGGTTATTTCCAGGGGGAATGTAGACTGGTATGATAATTATGTGTTTGTTAGAGTTAATTTGGAGGCATGAGATTAAGATTTTAAAATTGTGGGGGGCTGTGTGGTTACAAGGTAGTCTTTCCAGTTTAAGGTTATCCTTACAGATTATGGCTATCTCCCCACCAATCTTGTGAATTCTGTCCAGCTTACGGATGTTGTAACCATAGGTTAGTATCTCTGTGTCTTGTATGTGTGGCTTTAACCAGCTTTCTGTTAGTATAGCTATATCAGGTCTATATTGGGGAAGGGTAGCATGAATTTCGGTGGTTTTAGTTCTAAATGCTTCTAAGGTAAATATTCATGATGAGGAGATCTGAGTTGGTAATCTGTACACTGGTGAAGTTTGAGGCAAGTGGGATGTTACAGCATAGGAGATTATCTTGTGTGGGGAAAGGGCTTGGGCTGGGGTGTATATCTCCACTTTGTTTTATTTGTAGTGGGTTGATTAGGAATAGGTGGTTAAGTCTGCTTGTAAGTATAGCATATTTGCGGAATGGGTTTGGTATATTATTTGGCAGAACATATTTATATGAGAAAAATTCAGTAGATGAGTAGTATATTTGTGGAATAATTATATAATTGGTTGTTGGGTTTTGTGGAAGAGTAGAGTATGGGTTAGTGGGGGAGTGAATTACGGTTATTTGTTGATTTTTGGTAGCATGTGAGAAGGTAAAATGTGATGAGTAGGTTAGATTGTATTGAATGTTGGTAAGACACTGTTATTTTAAGTAGAATACTGAAATATTGGTCTGGCTTAAGTAGGTGGAGTTATGAGGGATAATATGACTAGGGGTAGTATGTAGACAGGATGCTAGTGTGATATTAATAGAAATATATTGAGAGATGGAATTCATGGATGAGGAGGGTGAATGAATGGTGTGGTCTGGACAGGTTTAAATAATATATTGGATAGGTTTAAATAATGTATATTCATTATAATAATGTGTGCTGTGTTGATGACCCACACGTGAAAATAAGCAAAGGAATCACTGGCCTATCCATGCAGGAAAATGTGGATCTATGCACAGCTGTCCTGTATTAGGGAAAAACTGTTTGGGAATAATCAATTTCCATGTCTACTCACTAAAATGATTGTCTGAAGGGTGCTTATTACACATAATTCATACTGTTTTAGCTATAGTCAATGAAAAGTATTACAAATGTGTAAAATTAAAGTGCAAGTTACCCTTTCTGTCTCCACAAATTCAGCATCAAGGTTTATGTTTTTAAAAGAGAAATTAATCAGAAAAGTTGCAGTAAAAGACTAAATCTCAAGCCCCAGAATATATGAAATAAATAACACACAGCTGTGTTTAAATATACTGATCATAACAGTAGATCTCTGAGGAAAGTTCACTCTAATAGTAAATCATAAAACAAGGATAACAGACTACCTTACCCATGTCATCTCCAAGCCTGAAATGCTAAAACTGATGGCCTCCTTCCAAGTAGGTATGGATGTCTAGGTTGCACACTGGAATGAACTGATAAAGGTATGTGTGTCTGTGGCTCACTTCCATATCTCTCCCTGGTACACATTCTTCTCAGTTCTTTGAGGAAGACTTCACCCACGGAGAAAGATAAACGTGACGGAGAAATAGCCCATCTTGCATAATGAATAAATTACACACAAAGCTTTCTAATATAGACTGCGAATTACTGTGAAAATCTGCACTAACGTATGTCCAAAGAATAAATTAATTATGATAAAATAAAAAGTACAGCTATGTAAGAATGTACCATAACAACAGATGTCCAACTGATCACTTTTGCAGTATTACCAAGTGATGGGATATCATACCCAGGAAAACCGTATGTCTGGCCAGCATAGGGCATATTCCTCTCATTCCATATGTTTAATGTATGGCAAAAGTTTGAGAGAACCAGAAAGTACATAAAAGACATATGGGTGAGAATTCCCTCAGGACTTTCTTGTCTCAAATCAGAGAATTGGAAGCTGAAGCAAAAAGAGGTAAATATAAAAATACAGCAGTTATACATACATCAACAGGTTGTGGTGTGTGTGTGTGTGTGTGTGTGTGGGGGGGGGCTGCTCACCTCATCCAAGGATAAGATTAGAAAGCACAAGGGGGAGGAAGGAGGGATGTAATTTGCATCAATCAGACATCTACTGTTATGGGAAGTTCTTATACAAGTATACTATGTCCTTCCTTGGATCACTGTTGCTGTATTACAAACTGATGGGATCATAGGATCATAAGAAGTTACTAGGCTACTAGGTTACTACCAGAGGCCCTTATAAGCCTAGCCAAGAGTTTAGCCCATGTTTAGACAGGTCATCACCCATGCGGCATCTTACTGAAGAATATGGTGTCGGAACAACAACTGCGTGTGATTTATAGAAGCAGAAAGACAAGTTACTCAAGTTTTATACTGATAGTGATGACAAACTATTTGTACATCTGAGGGCTCTAAAATCCGAAAAATTTCAAAATTTGAAACTTGGCTGGTCTCAAGTGTTTCGGATTAGGGATTGTCTACCTGTAGCTGGTTTTTTAACCTCTTGTAATACCTGCAGCATGTCTTCCAAAACAGGCGACTAAATAGAATCAAAATCCATTCATTCAAAAGATTAAGTTCAGTGTTTGAAACTTTGAATGAATAAGAGAACCTTCGTGTTGTCTCGGCAGGACCTCCTGTGCAGTAACTTGTGGTGATTGCTCAAGGACAGATAAAAAAAAAAGAATGGACAACCAGTGCTGTTTTGACCAAAAGGGAGTCACCAACAAGATTTCTGGCTTCTCCTAACTTGATCTTGAGAAGAAGGACTATGTGAATTGCAGGGGAGGGGGGGGGCACTAAGGTATTTCCTCTTCCATGTCAGTTGTCCATGCCTTTGTGCATGGTATTTGGAAACAAAACAACCTGAGTTGTCGGTTCCAAGTCGAGGTAAAGACTTCTGTCTGAGGAATAAAGTAATAATGGACAATCTGCAGGAAGACCCTTCTGTTTAACACCCATTCGGGATGGTCTGTCCTGGATCTGCTTAATGAGGCAGTGTGTTTCTCTCTGAAGGGATGTAAACTTCTTGAAGAAATAGATTTATGGGAAAGCAATGTCCCAAGCAGTCACGGACAGTCTGCATAGGTGGAAGGACTTTGCTCCAGCTACTTGTTTATGTACCACAACAGGTGGTGTTGTCTATATGAACTCATAAAAGACCTGGTATACAAAGGTTGTGCAAGGGCTTAAGTGCCAGGATAAGCGCCTTCATTTCCTTGATATTTATGTGGTATTTCCTGTCTTTGATCAAGCACCTGAACTTTTCATGTTCATGGAACTTGTTCCCAATGCACGTCTGTGGTACCTGTGTAAAGATCTTAGCAAAGGCAAGTGCAAGGAGCCAAAAAAGGCACTCCTGGGTTAAGTGAAATATGGTCAACCCACCAAAGAAAATCCTTCTTGATGAAGGATACTAGAGGAATAGGGAAGTCTGAGGGGTGGCAGTGCTGCATTCAAATTTGACTCGAGATAGCACTAAATCTTCCTCATGTGGAGAGTGGCATAAGATTTCATAGGAAAGGAGATGTCATGTACCCCAGGACTTTCAACATCTCTCTCTTTTGAGGTCAATATAAGGGAAGAACGGGAAATAAAATAAAGGAAGCTATGGTTAAAAAATAACAAGAATTACTTAGAGGGACTGAGAAATGTTGAAGTATTGCAGAATAGGGAGAATCTCACAGAACAAGAAGATCAACTGCAGAATGCTAGACAGAAAATAAAGGATTACCTTGATAATATGCACAAGTTTAGAAATGCTGCTATTAAGCAACTGTTTTTTGATAACACTAGAGCACAAAAAGTTTAGCACAACGACTCAGGCAACAGAAAGTAGAAAGGGCTGTCACAAAAATTAGGGAGCCTGAAACAAGGAAGGTAACGAGATCTTGTATAGATACGAACAACCAAAAACATATACAAACTAGTGAAATAAATGCATAAAAAGTGCAGCGGCCAAATGCATATGAAACGGCTGCTTTTATTTAAATATTGTTAAGCGCTTTTCGTTTGTCTCAAATAGCAAACTTCATCAGACATTAATTAAACAAAAAACACTCACTTTTATAGTCAAATGTACCCCCATCTCCTTCCAAACAGGAAGTGACATATCTTGTTCTTTTTCTTAAAGGTACATCCCAACCAAAAATGATCATTATCATTAAAATAACCCTTGCTCCAAAAATATTATAATAAATGTACAACTCATTATAAAATACTGTAACATTATTGAAAAACTGAATACCACCAACAAGAAAGAGTTCATTGCATAAGTCAAGATAAAAAAATATACTAATAATAAAAAATAATTTATATACTTCCATAATTAATATATTTGTAACAATGCTGTAATTATGACATAGGTATAACTTGTTGTTGTAATATATTTCTTAAAACTCCTAGTGATATCCACTAAGCATGAAAAATAATAAGAATATAAAGATAGGAAATGGTAACACAATTTATAAAGATATGTTAAACACATCATTGATTATATAACTGACCTATAAAGTTCTATGATACTTTATAAAAAGAATAATACTTAAACCATTCCTACTATTACAATTATTGTATACTATCTTGCTAATGCTTTTAACCTGAGTATACTATTTACAGTACAATAATCACTGAGTCCTGGCCACACACATGAATGTAAACTTAGCTGCCAAATTAATTCAGCCTTTTCCAACTGAATTGCCCAAGGACCACCTCTATCCTGCTCGTTGATTTGCTGTATGACACCAAATTTAAATACACGGTCTTTATATTCACATACATGCTTTGCTAATGCATTAGTTAAAGTCCCTTTTTTAATAGCCTAAATATGCTCATATATTCTTTCTTTAAGACTCCTAGTGGATTTTCCTGTATAATATGCGGGACATAACTGGCATATATCAACATAAACCACCCTTCTGGTGCTACTATTGTATTTACCATGAATTTCATACTTCTTGTTTTTGATCTCAACGGATTGACCTTGGTATATATAGGTGCAATAATTACACATACTGCATCTGTTCATACCCACACAGGAATTATATCTGCGTTCTTTACAATATTCAATTAAATTCTTAAGATTTTTACCTCTCCTTGCTACTATCTTTAATCCTTACCCTAATCTAACCCTGATCTTAGCATCATCATTGATGACCACCCAATTTTTAACCAAAATGGCTTTAATCTCATAAAAATGCATGTTAAATGTTGTTATAATCACTGTTGAGCAGTCATATTGTGCCTCATTAGATCTTATTTGATATTCAACTACATGATACTTAAGAATAGGAGCAAAATGACCTTGCAATCTTTTTACCTTGACTTTATTATATAATTCTTGAAGCATATTTTCTGGATAGCCTTTCTTAATAAACATATTTTAAAGCCCCTTACATTCTATTTCAAAATCCGCATCCAGGGTTACCATTCTTGCAGCCCAGACAAATTGTCCTTTTACCACTGCTTTTTTATTTCCTATAGGATGTGAAATAGTAAATTGCAGAAATGACTTTGAATATGTCTATTTTCTATGGATTTTAGCTTTAAACCTTCCATTTGCCCTATCCTTACTCAAATTCACATCTAAAAAATTAATCTCTTGATTACTGACTTTATGTGTAAATTTTAAATAATCAGTGGTATTACTGATGTAACAAAGAAAATTATAGAGGGTTTTTTCATCACCTTCCATAAAATAAAAATGTTGTCAAGGTAACGCAGGTATAAATTTATATGCTCGCCATAGTTACTGTTCAAGACAAATTGTCTCTCACTTACTGCCAAAACTAGATTTGCGAAAATAGTTCCACATGGGAAACCGTGGCAAACCCCACTTTTTGGAGATAAAATTCTTCCCCAAACTTGATGAAATTGTTTTTTAAAACAATATCAAAACGTTTAATGTACAAGTTGACATCCATTTGTGAAACACCCTGCTCATAGGGATACCCTTCTATGACCTAGTTAAGGCAGTAAGGGAGAGACAATTCGTCTTGAGCAGTAACTATGGCAAGCATATAAATTTACACCTGCGTTACCTTGAAAAAAATAATTTCATCAAGTCTGGGGAAGAATTTTATCTCCAAAAAGTGGGGGTTGCCATGGATTCCCCATGTGGAACTATTTTCGCAAATCTAATTATGGCGGTATGGGAGAGACAATTTGTCTTGAGCAGTAACTATGGTGAGCATATAAATTTATATCTGCGTTACCTTGATGACATTTTTATTTTATGGGAAGGTGATGAAAAAACCCTCTATAATTTTCTTTGTTACATCAATAATACCACTTCTTTCGGCTGCTCCTATTAGGGGTCACCACAGCGGATCATCTGTTTCCATTTCTTCCTGTCCTCTGCATCCTGCTCTGTCACACCAACCACCTGCATGTCCTCTCTTACCACATCCATAAACCTTATCGTAGGCCTTCCTCTTTTCTGGTTACCTGGCAGCTTCATCCTTAGCATCTTTTTCCCAATATACTCTGCATCCCTCCTCAGCATATGTCCAAACCAATGTAATCTTGCCTCTCTGGCTTTGTCTCTAAACCTTCCGACCTGGGCTGACCCTCTAATATACTTATTCCTAATCCTGTCCACCCTCGTCACACCCAATGCAAATCTTAACATCTTTAACTATGCCACGTCCCGCTCTGACTCCTGCCTTTTTGTCAATGCCACTGTCTCCAACCCATATAACATAGCTGGTCTCACTACCTTATTGTAGACCTTCTCTTTCACTCTTATGGTACTCGTCTGTCACAAATCACTCCTGACACTCTTCTCCATCCACTCCATCCTGCCTGTACGCTCTCCTTCACCTCTCTTTCACATTCACCATTACTCTGAACTGTTGATCCCAAGTATTTAAACTCATCCACCTTCGCCACCTCTACTCTCTGTATCCTCACCATTCCTCTATCCTTCCTCTCATTCACACACATATATTCCGTCTTAGTCCTGCTGACCTTCATTCCTCTTCTCTCTAGAGCATATCTCCACCTCTCCTGGGTCTCTTCCACCCGTTCCCTATTCTCACTATAGATCACAATGTCATCTGCAAACATCATAGTCCACGGGGACTCCTGTCTGATCTCATCTGTCAACCTGTCCATCACCACTCCAAATAAGAAAGGGCTCAGAGCTGATCCTTGATGTAATCCCACCTCCACCTTAAATGTATCTGTCACTCCCACCGCAGACCTCACCACTGTCACACTACCCTCGTACATATCCTGTACCACTCTTACATACTTCTCTGACTCTCCCGACTTCCTCTTACAATACCACAACTCCTCTCTAGGCACCCAATAATACCACTGATTATTTAAAATTTGCACAAAGTCAGTAATCAAGAGATTAATTTTTTGGATGTGAATTTGAGTAAGGATAGGGTAAATGGAAGGTTTGAAGCTAAAATCCATAGAAAATCGACATATTCAAATTCATTTCTGCATTTTACTAGTTCACATCTTATAGGAAATAAAAAAGCAGTGGTAAAAGGACAATTTGTCCGGGCTGCAAGAATGGTAACCCTGGATGCGGATTTTGAAATAGAATGTAAGGGGCTTCAAAATATGTTTATTAAGAGAGGTTATCCAGAAAATATGTTGCAAGAATTATACAATAAAGTCAAGGTAAAAGATTGCAAGGTCATTTTGCTCCTATTCTTAGGTATCGTGTAGTTGAATATCAAATAAGATCTAATGAGGCACAATATGACTGCTCAACAGTGATTATAACAACATTTAACATGCATTTTTATGAAATTAAAGCCTTTATGGTTAAAAATTTGGTGGCCATCAATGATGATGCTAAGATCAGGGTTAGATTAGGGGAAGGATTAAAGACAGTAGTAAGGAGAAGTAAAAATATTAAGAATTTAATTGAACATTGTAAAGAACGCAGATATAATTCCTGTGTGGGTATGAACAGGTGCAGTATCTGTAATTATTGCACCTATATATACCAAGGTCAATCTGTTGAGATCAAAAACAAGAAGTATGAAATTTGTGGTAAATACAATAGTAGCATCAGAAGGGTGGTTTTTGTTGATATATGCCAGTTATGTTCCGCATATTATATAGGAAAATCCACTAGGAGTCTTAAAGAAAGAATATATGAGCATATTTAGGCTATTAAAAAAGGAACTTCAACTAATGCATTAGCAAAGAATGTATATGAATATAAAGACCGTGTATTTAAATTTGGTGTCATACAGCAAATCAACGAGCAGGATAGAGGTGGTCCTTGGGCAATTCAGTTGGAAAAGGCTGAATTAATTTGGCAGCTAAATTTACATTCATGTGTGTGGCCAGGACTTGATGATTATTGTACTGTAAATAGTATACTCGGGTTAAAAGCATTAGCAAGACAGTATACAATAATTATGTTGTTGTGTCTTTGGGCTTTTCCCGGTTAGGGGTCGCCAAAGAGGAACTCCGGTCTGCTAATGATTGGCAGTTGATTTTTACGTACCGAGTTGCCAGCTCTGTCGCACAAACTTCAACGAAGGTACGCCCATTCACGCATGTCTCCATGCAGAAGATGTTCTAACTGAGAATCGAACTGGACAGCGTTTTACTGTGAGGCGACAACGCTACCGCAGCACCTCCACCACAGTAATCACAGTATACAATAATTATAATAGTAAGAATGGTTTAAGTATTATTCTTTTTATAAAATATCATAGAACTTTATAGGTCAGTTATATAATCAATGATGTGTTTAACATATCTTTATAAATTGTGTTCCCATTTCATATCTTTATATTCTTATTATTTTTCATGCTTAGCGGTTATCACTAGGAGGTTTGAGAAATATATTACAACAGGTTATACCTATTTCATAATTACAACATTGTTACAAATATATTAATTATGGAAGTATACGAATATTTTTTTTATTATCATTTTTTATCTTCACTATTATGCAAAGACATATTTCATGTTGGTTGTAGCAATTAGGTATTCAAGTTTTCAGTAATGATTTTACAGTATTGTATAATGAGTTGTACATTTATTATAATAGTTTTGGAGCAAGAGTTATTTTAATTATAATGATCATTTCTGGGTGGGATGTACCTTTAAGAAAAAGAACAAGTTTTGTCACTTCCGGTTTGGAAGGAGATGGTGGTACATTTGGCTATAAAAGTGAGTGTTTTTTTGTTTAATTAATGTCTGATGAAGTTTGCTATTTGAGACAAATGAAAAGCGCTTAATAGGATTTAAATAAAAGTAGCCATTTCATATGCATTTGGCCGCTGCACTTTTTATCCTGTAGAGATATTAGAAATATTTTCAAAATTCTATGAAAGTCTCTATAAAGCAGAAAAATATGAAAATCAAGAAAATATAAAAATGGAAATGTTTATGGAAGAAATAAATATGACAAGGTTAGAGATAGATGAGGCTCAATTACTGATGGTTAGGATAGGAGGAGATGAGATAAAAACTGTGATGTACAACCAATCTAGAGGAAAATTCCCAGGAATATATGGTATTCCTGTCCATGTTTGGAACCTAGAAGGAAAAAACTTGATAAAGATCTGGAAGGTTTTGTTTAACAGTATTTTAAGAGAAGGTGAAATACCAATGTCCTGGAAGAAAGCAGTGGTAGTGGTAATACCTAAAGAGGGTAAAGTTCCAGCTTCATAGGTAGGTACTAGGTTATTGGCCCTAGGGCCTATATAAGCCTAGCCAAAAAGCTACCCTGGCATTCGCCACCCAAGTAAATTATTTTCCTGTGCCCCTGTCAGCAGAGTCACAGAAGTGATCCCCAGGATGAATTTCCTATTTCCTATCCAATCATCAAGATTTTTCTTGAAGAGTGCTAATGAGGAGCTCTGTTTGACAGAGATAGGTAGTCTGTTCCAGAGTATGGGAAGTCTCTGGGACAGGAATCTATCCCTCCAGCATGTTCTGTTTATTGTGGTGATAAGGTTTAGGGCCCTAGAGCGTCTAGCTCGGAGGGATTGGGATTTCTTTAAGTGGAGCATGTCCAACAGCTCTGGGTTTGACATAGCTTTATATATTAGGCAGAGATCGCCCATTTCAATACTAAATCATGACTATAAAGTGTTCATGTCTATGGATAAAAGAATGGCAAAAATAATGTCAAAACTGATAGATATGGATCAGTATGGTTTTGTGAAGTGGAGATAAACATTTGACAACATTAACAGAATACTGATGATCCAGAGGGAAGCAGAATGTAAGAAAATGTCATGGTCATTGGTGGGTCCTGATGCAGAAGGCATTTGAGAGAGTATGAGCAGGTCAATGGAAGCCTTTACCTTTCCTGAAAAAAAAAAGAAGTAATGTTCTTACCATAATATTCCATGTTTGCTGTCCTTTATCTCGCCTTCCTTCTTTCTGGTTGGGTTCGGAGCTGAACTCGGCACTGACTCGGCCACTTCTAAAACTCGAAGAGTCCTTACTGGTTCAAGGCTAGCCCCTTATCCCAGAATGCTTAGAGGTAGCTACCCAGATCTCGTTTGTGGCAACTAACCACTAGACAGGAGAACTATAAATGACCAAATAAAGGAGGTAACCAAACAATGCTGCTTCCTTGTACCGAAAAAACAGAACAACAACGGTGACAAGGACTATACCAACAGCTGAAAAGCAAAGGAAACGCAGCCAAATCAGGCAAAAAGGGAATTCCTCTCAATCATCCAGGATGGGGGAAGAAGGGAGGGACGCAAGGAAGGCGAGATAAAGGACAACAAACATGGAACGTTATGGTAAGAACATAATTTATTTATGTTATGTTGTCCATCTCGCCTTCCTCCTTTCTGGTTGGGACAGCATCTCCAGCACCTAAATCCTGAGTGGCTCACTGGAAAAGAGACTTCATAACAGTGGAACCAAAAGATGCCCTGTTCTGAGAGGTCATGTCCACTTTGTAATGAGTAATGAAGGTATGGGGAGTAGCCCATGTTGCTGCCACACAAACAGTATCTAATGGAAATTTGGCCTGAGAAGCTATGGAGGTAGCCAAGGACCTAGTAGAGTGTCCCCTTACCTTTCCTGGGACAGGCACAATCCGAGACTCATAAACATAAGTAATGGTATTGGACAGCCATTTTGACAAAGTCACTTTGGAAACTGGTGAACCTTGCTTACTCTGTGAGAAGGATACAAACAGCTGATGTGATGTGATTTTCTGATGTCCTTGGTTCTTTGAAGATAAAATCATAACTGACAGTGGACATCCAATTGATGTAGCTTATACTCTGCCTTGTTGCCATAATTTGGGAAGAAGGGAGTTCAACTGACTGATTCAAATTATACTCTGAACAGACTTTTGGTAAAAAGGAAAGATTAATTCTAAGAGATACTCTATCCTTGTGAAAAATCATATAAGGCGGGCGGATGGAAAGTCCCTGTAACTCGGAAACCCACCTAGCTGATGCAATTGCAATCAGGAAGAGGATCTTCCATGATAAGAATTTTAGAGGACAAGAAGCGGCTGGTTAAAAGGGAGGGAGGATTACAGCCGCCAGTACTAAATTTAAATCCCAAGGATGGAGAGGTTCTCAGATGGGAAGCCTTAATAGGGTAGCACCTTTCAAAAAGGCCCTACATAGCTTGTGGGACACAACATTAGAACCTAGAAGGCCAACATGAAAATTGGAAATAGCAGACAGTTGAACTCGAAGTGTAGCAGCCGCTGCTCCTTTCTCAAAGGTTTTGGCCAGGAAGTCCAAAATTTTTCTAATTGTCATCTAGATAAGGAAACACCTGGAATCCCAAACGTCTCAGGTGACTACTGCCATGCATTTGGTGAACACCCTGGGGGCTGTAGTGAGACCAAAGGGCAGAGCTCTGAACTGGTAATGAATGGCTCCCAGCCGGAAACGTAAATATCTCTTGGACTGCCTGTCCAGTTTTATATGGTAGTACACGTCCTAGAGATCGATAGAGCACATTAAATCATCCTGACCCAAAAAGGGTAGAATGGACTGCAGTGTCACCATCCAGAACTTGGTCTTCTTTACTGCCCTGTTTAACTTGCTCAGATCCAGGACAGGTCTCCAGAACCCTGTCTTTTTTGGAATTAAAAAGAACCTTGAGTAAGTTCCGGATTCAATCCTGTCTGCGGGGACTTCCTGAATTGCTCTTTTTTGCAGCAAACTTTTTACTTCCAAGGCTGCTTGATCCCGAAGACTGGGTAGAACATCTAGCATTGATCGTTTTTGACTTCTTGTGGGTGTTTGGGAGAAGGGAATTTTGTAACCCCTGGATATTATGCACCGTACTCACGCATCTCCTGTTATATCTTGCCAGGATTTAGGGTACAGTGATATTCTGCCCCTGAATGCCTCCAGAGGTGGGCAAACGGGCAATCCTTCAGGGATTCTGAAATGGCCTGGCAGCGAACGTATCCCTGTCGCCCTGTTGTAGACCCCCCTGTTACGAGGCCAGCGTCTCCCGTTATTATTTCCCCTTCTACCCCTGGAGGAATTATCTCTACAAGTGTCCGGCAAAGCTCCCTGGGATTTACGGAACCACATTTTACCAGTCTTTTGGCCTTTGGGATAAGGCCTGGATGGAGTGGAAAAATGGACTCCTATGTCAAAGAGAGTTTTGCCATCTCGTTCACTCCTGTTAAGAGTCTCTCTAACTTGAGGCCCGAACAAGGCCAAGCCGTCAAAGGGGGCGTTCGTAAAGGAGGACTTGAAGGGCTGCGCAAATTGACAAAGGAGCATCCAGGACTGTCTGCGAAGAGCCACTCCTGTGCCTGCAGCCCTACTCGCTCCATATGCTGTGTAAGAAATCAGGCACATGGAGGAGTTAACAATAGAGGTTAGGGTCGCTAGCTGGTTAGCCGACTTGGAAGCCGCTCCCTCAACTGAAGGATCCTGGAGGGTATCTCCCAGCTCTTTAAGGAGATCCCTCTGAAGTCTTGTGCAATGTGTCAAATAGTTCAGCGACCAAAGAATACAGGCCGCTGAAGGGAAAACACACTTCCCGTGTCTATCCATGGCTCTAGACTCCTTGTTTGGTGGATGGATAGAAGAGGAAGTCTCTGCGAGTTGCTTCTTGGTGACTGCTGCCACCACTATAGCATCAACTGGCAAACCTTTAGAGAGAAATGTCTTGAACTCTGGTGCGGTGTTGAACTTGTTAGGCCTTCTCAGAATGGGTTCCTTGGTCTCTGGAGCACTCCACACCTTTTGACTCACTACAGACAAAAGTGGGTCGAAAGGCGGAGACACACAGGAGGTGGAGGGTCAGGAACTAAAAACGTCCAGGTACACAGACTCGTCCTCAGAAGGGGCATGGAACTTCCAGTTTCTCCTCTGCCTAAGGATCTCCAGGATGTCTGAGAATGAGACATCCTCAGAGGGGTACTGTGGGGACCCTTCCGAGTCATCCAAGTCCGTGTCAGTGACAGACTCAGGGAAGTCCACATGCAATTCTTCTTACATCTTTTCTTCCTGAGAACCTCTTCTGAGGCATGCTCAGGAGAGGTCTCTGAAGAAGAGAGGTTGCCCTGTGGGGCATCGGTTCCCTATGCTTGGGACAGAGAGGAGGATCCGAGGCAGAGTGGTATCAATGGGGACAGAGCCAATGGAGCTGAGGGTGGAGCGGTCTTGGTAGACAGTACACTCCTCATCACATCGAAGGCACCTCGGTCCGAAACTGAGGGAGGCTTCAGCTCCGAGGAGCCTGGAGACCTCCTCTGCACCAAAGGTGACTGCTCCGAGGCAGATGTGGAAGCCAAACTCACCTGAGCCGAGGCTCCAAGGGGGAGAGCGGGGTCGGACAAGGGTCCGATGCCACTTCCCCTCTCAGAGCCAGGACTATTGAGGAAGTCGGACCGGATGTCGGAACCGATAAGGCAAGGGTTGTTGGAACCGACGGTTCCACCACTACTACTTCCATGCACTCCGGCTCCGAACTGGATGCAGTCGGAGGAGGAATAGAGACAGTGACAAGTTCAAATAACGGCGCCACTTCCTTCTGGGCTGGGTTTGACAACAATTTAGCAAACACCAGTGTCTTGAGCAGCCTCTTTACCTACTCTCTCCACATCATCATCCGATAAACTCCTGGATGATCGAGAGGAGTGAGCCGAGGACCAGTGACTACCTGCCACTGACTGCAACAGAGGAGACTGAGGCAGAAATCTCACTGGGTCCAGCGAAGGAGATCTCAATCTCGTTTGGGTCTGGGACGTTTCCAAAGACAATGATGGAGCCGTCGGAGAAAAAGACTCCTCGGAGCCAAGAATCCGCTTCCAAGGTTCTGAAGTTTTGGGTCTAGACTTTGTCGGCACTGAAGGTGGAGCTGATGAAGATGCCAGTTTGTCATCGGATTTTTTTAAGGGCCAAGTGTCTGATCCTACTTCAACCTGGGGTTTTAATAACCCTCTCAAAATAAGTTTGCTCCACCTCTCCTGTAAAACTTGTGTTCTAAAGGCATGGCAAACAGAGCACGAGTCCTGCTGGTGGACCGGCTCTAGACAATACACACAACTCGTGTGCCCATCCGTAAGGGATATTTTCTGGCAACATGAGTCGCATTTCTTGAACCCTGACTGCTTAGGTATTTTTTTAGACATTATAAACACCACAAAAAATAGGACTAGCAACTGGAAAGTGTTTTTTTTTCCTTTTCTTTTCTTTTTTTTAGAAGAAGAAAAGGGAGGAAGATGAGGGGGTAGCCTCCAAGTTAAATGGCTACTGCTCCCAAAGGGAGAAGGCCTCTAACTAAAACTTCTCCCTAGGTAGCAAGGAGGGATAACAAGCCAAGAGAACAACACTCAATAAAAACGGGCCACCGACAACACCACCACCACACAGGTAAAGGCCTGAGAGAAAACAATGGCCTAATAACAGCAAAACAACAACAACGAGGACAGGGGTGATATAGAAAGAGTAATCACTAAACTCTAAAGAAATTTAGCCTTAAACAATAAGAATTTTTATAGAAAAATATCACTACTTAGCCTGAGAAAGCAGAAGACAATCTCGACGCTGCAAGCGGCAAACAAAATCTGGGTAGCTACAGCTAAGCATGCTGGGATAAGGGGCTAGCCTCGAGCCAGTAAGGACTCTTCGAGCTTTAGAAGTGGTCGAGTCGAAGCAGCCTCTTCACCACTGTGCAGAACCCAATCAGAAAGAAGGAAGGAGAGATGGACAACATAACATAACATAAATTACTAAGGTTGACTAGGAGGATATTATGAGGAATCAGAGGTGAAAATTAAAGTGAGTGGGGTCCTCTGATAATTTCTGCTTGAGCAAAGGAACCAGGCATGGGTGTCTTTGTTCCCCTTTATTATCTGCATTATATTTAGAAACATTGGCAAAGAAAATAAGGGACTCAGAAATTGAAGGATATAACTGGTATGGTAGTCAAGAAAAGCTGGCTTTATTGCAGATGATATTATTTTATACCTGACATGAGATATATGAAAATAACCCTTTAAGGACATCAGGTGTTTCAGCTACATGGCAATTCTGAATGTCCCTGACTTTTTGCATATATCCCATGTTGCCTCTAATACAAAAGGTTTAAGGAATCACACAGTGGAAAGTCTAGCCTTGCTAGACATTTCATTTGTTTTTTACTGACTGTTTTTTCTGTGTGACCTTTTCACTCATTGTTTTAGTTTGTTGATTGGGATATTTTGCAAACACCCTAATGGTTATGGATATCATCTGGGTACAAAAACCCTGTGTCTCTAAAGGTTAGCCAAATATTCCACTTATGCTGCGCTGATGATGCCATAAGAAGGCTGAAACATGCATGTCCACAGCTAGTGGGGTTTGCTTTATTGGCCTGAATTTGTCTATAAATACATTAAAAAAGAAAAAAGGTCATGGACATTCAGAATTGCCATATAGTTGAAACACCTGATTTCCTTAAAGGGTTATTTGCATATATCCCATGCTGCCTCTAATACAAGAGGTTTTAAGAATCACACAGTGGGGAAAGTCTACCTTGCTAGATTTTTCTTTTAGTATTTACTTCTCACTCATTGTTTTAATCTGCTTAAGTAACTCAATACTTCTCTTTTTCCATGTAAAAATTCTGTAGCTAATCGAAAATCATCTAATCACATGTAATGACTAAGTGCAATATAGGCATGTTCTCTTGTATTGATTGATTGACTGTAATACTACAGCAGTTGTGTACACAGGAATTTGTTTAAATCTTCATCAGCTCCACCTTCAGTGCCGACAAAGACTAGACCCAAAACTTCAGAACCTTGGGAGCGGATTCTTGGCTCTGAGGAGTCTTTTTCTCTGATGAAATTTGTTTAAAATGCAATTGTTTTTACATGAGGAAAACTTCCCGTATACTGTAAGCTTGCAAAAAAGAGCATTGTGCTGCTATTAAAAACAGAGATCAAAAGAATGCTTGTGCTAAACACAGCCTTATTTGCAGAGGTTTCTCCATTTTTCAGTTTGTTGTATTGGAACAGGTTGCTCCGTTTTTTGGAGATGCGGATACACTGTTTGAATTCTGTGAATTGAAATGGCAGTTGTTTCTCTCTGCTGATAATGCACCAGGACATAATGAGACTTTAAATGTAAAATGTGTATTGAAATGGCTTAGATAGCTGTTAGGCTACTTTTAAGATAAAGTGCAAGGATAAGGTTACAGTCAGTATCCATTATCTCCCAAGGCAGACCAGGCTATTCACAAATACAGTTCACTGTTGCATATAAGCATTCTGCAGACTATGTTTAGTTCTCCATCATTCATTGTCATGATTCATAGGCAGGAATCGGGGTAATAAAAAGGAGCATACAGAAGACTGCCAGGTTCTGTAAAAAGCAGACAGTTGTGCGTAGCACACACTGATGTACTATGTACTTGCTCTGCTTGCTGTGAATATTGCTGATCTGTGGCTGCATTTTATTTTGAATTGAAGCTTTTCATTTCAGGTATGATCACTTCTATTTTGTATATTATCCTAGTATTACATTTGTTTTGTTTGAAGTTTTCTGTTCAGTTAGAGTTTTATGAGTTCTTGGCTACGGTCAGTTAAAAAAGTTTGAAAAGCATTCCTTTGCAAACTGTGAATAACACCAGCTACTACACAAGCGTTTAAGGATTTAACATTTTACACCAAGAAGCTAAGAGGTACAATTTGGCATATTAAGCTTATGAAAGCTTATGTAAGTGCAGGTACAGCTCCCAGAGGGCTTTGTGTATACTTGGAACCAGGTGTTGGCATGGAAAAAAGAGGCTTCCTAGATAAATGGCGTGCTATAGAACAAACAGCTTCACGGTTGCTTTTGGAAGTACTTATTGACTTCTATGACAAACAGTTAGTGTCTAGCGTTATTTTTTAGATAGCGCTACTGAGTCAATGAAGATATTTATTAAACAAAAATTATGACGCAATGTACAGACAGTATACTACAGAAGTCAATGAACATGAGACTGAGTTAAAAAGTCGCAAGCTTAAAAAGTATAAGTGTGATATAAATGACTATTAAAAAAAAGAAGTTTTGTTCTTACCATAACATTCAATCTGTGATGTCTGCTTTCATTCATTCCTCGACATGTGGGTTTCGGATCCAACCTTAGATCTGACCGCTTTCCAAGCTCAAGATTCGATGCTCAAGCTCCTTCTCTCCATCCTATAATGACTCCTTCCCCCAGAACACCTCAGATCTCATTTGCCACTCATAGAAGAAGCATTGGGATTGCGCTGCTCCAGTGTCGTCGTTATTAAAGTTCTGTAAGTCGGCTTCTGCCATTCCTTTCATTGCTCTTCCTTCCTCTCCCCCACTTACAACTCCTTCTGTATATTTTTTTAAAAAAGCCCTTTTTTGTAGTTTTAAGTTGTTTAAAGTAGTTAGTGAAGTTTTTGCGGGTTTCTTCAGTGTTTTTGGTCTCTCTCTTTTCTGTCTATTCCTTGTTTCAGTCTCTTCTCTTTCTTGTCTAAACTGGTTTATCATGGCTGAAAAGTCCAATAAACCCATCGGGTTTAAAAAAAAGTGCACTTTCTGTGGGCATAAGATTCCCTTGTCTGATGCCCACAGGGAGTGCGTTTACTGTCTAGGCCCTGCTCAGCTAGATAGTTCTTGAGAGATGTGTGGTGGTTTTACAACATCCATAAGCGTTCGGTTAATAATGCTTTATCTAAGCATGGTTTGAGCACAAATGAATAACATGTTTTTAAATTTTTGGCAGTCCATGTTGTAAAACCCAGTATACGGCAAGTAGATATTAGGACTATTACAGAAACTATGGAAATAAAATGGATTTTGAAGTTGAGAGCAGATCAGGGCAAAGGTTTAAATGAGAAAATAGACCTATTTCGAAAGGTCAAAACCTAAGAACTTGACGTTATACAATTTTAAGTGTGTTTTTAAATATATGAATTTTATGTATGTATATTTAATAGTAATATAAAAGAAATAGTCAATACTACCACGTAAAAAACTCGATTCTGAGCAAATAAAAAATAAAAGGCAAAATCGTATAAAATATAACCAGTGCTCAGAACGGGCGTCAAGCTGAAATAGTCAATGATAAATCTATGTGGGTAAAACCGACCGAAGGTTAAGGGACAGGATTCGTCAACACTTATACCAGATTCGTATTCATTCAATAGTTAATGCCCTCTCTAAGCATGTTTCAGAAACGGATGCCACACACACTTTTAATTTTATGGTAATTCAAGTAAATACCCCTACATTTAGAGGAGGGAATATTATAAATTATACAGAGAGAAATGAGATTAATTAGGATTATTCATTTACAAGCCCACATTCTCCAGGGCTTAACGATAAGGTCCCTTTAAAACCTGTACTTAGAAATAGACTGCATTTCAAATGACCTTGAGTATTTATTAATTTGTTATTTATTTTTATGTTTAAAATATATATAACTATTTAAAATATATTTTTTAAATGAAATTATTTGGTCTTATTACTGTGCTTACTTAATTGTCTAAGACTTTTAATGTTTTTGTTTTAAGTGTATATATACATATTATTGTAATTGAATGGCATAATGCGATTTGTTAACTGACTATGAGGTCATTCTTAATTCAGCTGTTACTTCTATATATAATGAATTCTTTTCCTTATTTTTTCATGGTTTGACAAAGCTATTTTTAGCGAAAGTGCTCACCTGTTTTATCTATTTTATCCATTAAAGCACTTTAATTGAAGGAATCTTGTGAATATTGCTTCATTGTCTGTTGGAGAATTGTTCGGTTTGAAGAGACATCTAAGTTCCATTTTTTATGGTCTGAAGAGACATTAAGTATTCTATTTTTGTGACTACGTCCAGTGTTAACTCGTTGGATTTAAGCTTTTGGGCTATTTTTATCATTGACTATTTCAGCTCGACGCCCGTTCTGAGCACTGGTTATATGCTATATGTATATTTAGTGTTGCACGTAAGTAGTTTGATAAACCATATTTGGAAAGATTTGTCATTGATGCATTTTTGGTTAGGTTGCTTTTAATTTAATTGATGAGATCCACAATTTAAATTAGAAAAGAGGTATTGAATGGGTGTGCTTTTTAATGGTCTGAAGAAGCTAATAGTGAAAGTGCTTACGGTCTTTTGTGTTAGTGCTTTGTTTTACATTAAACGAAGATTTTTTTTCAAGTTTTACTAGTTTTATGGTTCCTTTGACCGTACTTAGCTCTGTTACTATTTTGTTTCATGTCAATATGATTATAAAGAGTTTATGTCTACACTAGCTAGAGAATGGCAAAGGTATGCCATAACTGATAGATAGAGTCAATGTGGTTCTATGGAAGGGAGACAAAAAGAAGTTATGTCTTACCATAACGTTCCATCTGTATTGTTGATCTTCGTTCAGTCATTACGTGTGGGTATCAGTTCCGACCTCGGAACTGAGCCGGCCATCTTCCAAGCTCATGTCAGCTACAAACTCTCGAGCTAAAACTCTTACCCAGAATCCCCCTCTCCCTTTTACCTCAGATTGAGTTTGCAAGTCAAAAGAAAGCAGAGGCTACCTCTCGTCAAATGACCAAACAGAACCAGATGGTGAGATCCACTAGAAGCCACAGGAGGGGGAAGGAGGGAGGGTCATAATGACTGAACGAGGATCAACAATACAGATGGAAAGTTATGGTAAGACATAACTTCTTTATCTGATATTGTTAATCCTCGTTCATTCCTTACGTGTGGGACAGAGTCCCCAGCTACCTTTATTCCCGGGAGGCTCTCATGGAAGGACATTCCTGAGCACCACAGAACTAAAAGATGCTCTTCCCCTGGAGGTCAAATCCAATTTGTAAGGATTGATGAAGGTATGAGGAGTAGCCCAAGTTGCCGCTGCACAAATGTCATGTAAAGAGGCCCTGGCATGGAAGGCAGCAGAAGTTGCCACTAACCTTGTAGAATGAGCCTTTATGGTAGTAGGTAATGGAATATTATGTTGTCTATAAACGAAAGTCACGCAGTCTTTTAACCATTTAGCCAATGTGACCTTAGCAACAGCACATCCTAATCTAGGTCCAGAATAGGCCAAAAATAACTGGTCTGATTTACGAGAAGTCTTAGTCCTGTTCAAGTAGAAGCAAATTTGCTTGTGAATATCTAGGATATGTAGGCAATACTTCTCTGTTTGAATGATTGGGGAAGAAAACTGGTAATTCAATGGTTTGATTAATGGACATTTCAGAGATCACGTTTGGCAGAAAGGAAGGATTAGTTCTCAATGACACTCTATCTCTACGAAAAATCAAATATGGACTCTTGATGCATAAGGCTTGAAGCTCAGAGGTACATCTGGCAGAAGTAATGGCAACCAAAAACAAGGTTTTCCATGACAAATATTTGAGGTTGCAAGTAGACGCTGGTTCGAAAGGTGACATTGTCACAGCTTGTAGGACTAATGACAGGTCCCATGGTTGAGTAGGTTCTCATAAAGGAGGTCTTAGATGATTCACGCCTTTTATGAAGGTCTTGCATAACTTGTGTGACATAAGAGAAGAGTCTTGGACACCATCATGAAAAGTACATATTACAGCCAAATGAACTCTAATGGCAGAGGCAGATAGACCGGACTGAAATAGGGTAAACAGATATTCCAGTACTATCAACACTGGTGCTGAAAAAGGATCTACTTGCTTTTCTTTCAGCCAAAAAGTAAATCTCTTCCACTTGCTGAGATATGTAATTCTGATGGAAGACTTATGAGATGCAATAAGAATGTCACGTACTGGAAAAGAAAGATAATTCTGCCTGGCAATCAAAGGAATTGGAGGAGCCAAACTGTGAGCTTCAAGCTGTTCAGGTTGGGGTGAATCAGAGTCTGGGAATGGGAGATGAACCCTGGGGTTGGATGGAGAATCCACGGTTGATCTAGACATGAGGCCAAAGAAATGGGAACCAAATCTGACGAGGCCAATATAGTGCTATGAGGATTACTTTGCTCTTCAACCGGCGAGCTTTCTTCAGAAACTGGGGAATGAGGGGGAGAGGTGGAAATGTATAAAGCAGACCCAAGGGCCAATCGTCGACTAGAGCGTCCCTGGGTGATTGTCCCGGAGGGGGAATCAGGGCGAAATAGTTGCTGCATTTGTAGTTGGTTAGGGACACAAAGAGGTCGCAGCAAGGAAGACCCCAGCGGTTGAAAATCTCTGCTGCTATCAAGTGATTCAGGGACCACTCGTGAGGTTGTAGAATACACCTGCTGAGTCTCTCTGATATCACGTTGGAACTCCCGGGAATGTGCATTGCTAGAAGAAAGTGGTTGGTAGCCATCGCCCTTTGCCATATCCTCATGGCCTCTCAACAGAGTGGGTAAGATTTGGTTCCACCTTGTTTGTTGATGTACCAGACCACCGCCATGTTGTCTGATTGTATTGCAATAGTCCCAGAAGGCAGCAGGGGATGGAATGCTTGCAACGCCAGAAGCACCACCCTCAGCTCCACAACATTTATATGCAAATGGGCTTCCATTTCAGACCAATTACCTTGGACTGTCTATCCCTGAAATAGCCCCCCAACCCCATCAGGGAGGCATCCGTGGTCACTGTAGCCTTGGGCTGTTGGGGGGAGAAGGGGCAAGACCATTGTGGCGGATTGTGCACCATCCACCAATTTAGATCTTGTTTGCAACTGTGAGTTACCTGAATCTTGGCTGAAAGAGGGTACTGAAAGGGATACCATTGTGTGAGCAATAGCCATTGTAGAAGCCTCATGTGAAACCTGGCCAGGGGGACAATCGTAATAGAGGCTACCATGGAACCCAACAACTGGAGAACAGAATGAGCTGTAGATTTCTCCCTTGAAAGGATTGGAATCAGTTGCTGCTTTATCCTTAGAATCTTGTGTTCTGGAATGGATGCTCTGCAATTCTTTGTATTCAAGATGACCCCCATGAATTCTATGGACTGAGATGGGGTGAGATTGGATTTTTGCCAGTTTATGGTTATGCCTAGTCTTTCTGCAGTGAGGAGAGAGTATGTCAGGGCTTCTTCCAATAGATGTCTGGTGATGCACTTTGTGAACACTCTGGGGGCTGTAGAGAGTCCGAAGGGAAGTACTCGGAATTGGTAATGACTGGCTCCCACATGGAAGCGAAGGAATCTTCTCGATGGTCTGTCCACTTTTATGTGGCAGTACGCATCTTGAAGATCTACCGAGCACATCCAATCATCTTTTTCCAGAAGCGGAAGAATAGACTGTATTGTGACCATCTGGAATTTCTGCACTTTTACAAACTTGTTCAGTACACTGAGATCCCAAATTGGCCTCCAGTCCCCAGTTTTCTTTGACACCAATAGTCTTGAGTAGAATCCGGATCCTATCTGGTCTGGAGGGACTATTTGGATGACTCTTTGAAATCTCTAATGCTGCTTCTTCCCTTTGACTGGGTGGAACGTCAGGTAAGCTTGTTGAAAGAGCAGGACAAAGATCGAAGGGGATATGATAACCTCTGGTTATTATCCTTTGTACACAAGAATCAGTGGTAATGGTTAGCCAGGCAGAAGGGTACAAAGAGAAACGACCCCCCCCAACTACTTCCAGAGGAAAGCAGTTGGACTGCTCTTCAGGAGCGCTGGTAGGATTGACCAGGGAAAGAATCCCCGGAACCCTGGTTACACGGACCCCCTCTGCCCCAAAAGGGGAATCTTCCCTGAGAGTTTCCCCCTCTGCCTCTAGGGGAGAACTCAGTCTGTGTGTCACCGAAAGAACCTTGAGACTTTTTGTGTCATATCTTCCAACTCTTCTGGTTTCTGAAGAAAGGTCATTGAGGGGAAGAATAATGGACACCCACAGCAGAAAGGGTCTTATTGTCCTGTTCACATCTGGCCAGTGTGCTTTTAACCTTGGGTCTGAACAACGACGAGGCTTTGATGGGAGCATTTTGAAAGGAAGCCTTGAAGGGTTCCGCGAAATTATACAAGCGCATCCAGGCATGTTGTCTCAAAACAATGCCTGAACCCGCCACTCTAGCTGTTCCTTCTGATGCGTGACATATCAGGCGCATGGAGGAGTTAGATATTGATTCGATGGTAGCTGGCTGAGAGGCCACTTTGTCACAGACCTTATGTGACACAGCTCCAGCTAAAGTTTCAGAGAGATCAGAAATTAAGTCTCTTTGAAGCCTGGTAAAATGTGCCATATAGTTCAGGGACCTGACTGCAAAGGTCACTGATGCAAAAGTACACTTCCCTATTCTGTCCAGAGCCCGGGACTCTTTGTTGGGCGGAGTCTGGCTTTCTTCTTCCGCCAGGTCCTTTTTAGTTGCAGCTGCCACCACCAAAGCATCTACAGGAAGACCTTTGGACCAATGGGGATCACTAGCTGGAGGGGACAAAATTTTAACTGGCCTCCAGGGAATGGCCTCAATGGTGTCAGGCGCCTTCCAAGCATGCTGCACAATGAGCCGGACAAGTTCATCAGCAGGTGGAGTAACCCAGGAGTTAGGGGGCCGGGCACGAAAGGCCTGCAAGAACACAGACTCTTCAGAGGTCGGGTTGGAGGGCTGCCAGTCACTTTTCTTAAAGATTTCAAGGATATCACCAAAGGATACCTCAGAGGGTGATCGAGGGGACCCTTCCCCATCATTAAAGTCTGTGTCTTCAGTAAGGGACTCCACTGTGTAGTCCATGTGCTTCCTCCTGCATGAGCTCTTTTGATGATCTTCCTCAGAGGGAGAAGCTGGGGAAGACAGCTCAGAAGGGGGTCACCTGTGGGAGTATGTCCTGAGGCCCTTGTACCCGGTGTCTGCTAGGAGCAGCTTCTGAACATTGCAGTCCAGAGGAGGGCAGGGAGAGTGATAGCACAGGATCACCAACCAATGCCAGAGCCTTCTCCATAAGCTGGAAGGCCGGTCCACCAGAAGAGGGATGGGGATCCAGGGCAGGGGTCACCCCTCACCTAAGTGGCTCAGCCTGCCAACTCGGAGTCCCTGGATGGCTGTGAAACGCCAAAGTATGCACGCCACAGCTGACATCCTGGGCCGTGACAAAACTCCAATACACCAGCAAATTCAAAGGAAGACACAGTGGTAGTAGATATCCATCTTTATTCCTTCCATCCTGGTACCTCAGCTATTCGCCTTCAATGGGACAAAACTCTCCTGCCACAAAGGCAACTGCGGCTCCTTAGTGAGGTCCATAAAAGGAACCGTAGTGGGGGAAGACTGGGCTATATCAAGGGGCTTCAAAAGCAATGAAGGAGAAAAAGTAGGGATCTTTGGTAAAAGGTGATCACCTCCCAAGGAAGAATAGGTCCTGGGGGGGGGGGGGATGGAATACCTCTGGCCAAAAGCACTTGATCCACAAGACGCAACACATCGTGTTCAGAGAACCTTCTAGCAGATTTCACGGATATAGCTGAGGGAGAGTCAGGTCTATCCAAGGATGGAGCAAACTCGGTGCCCACCACGGACGTGGTCTGCACTGAGAACACTGGAGCTGTAATGGACTGAACTACTGGTGTCTGTACTGAGGAAATCATCAGTGCCGAAGGCATAGTCTGCACCGACGATGAGGCCGGTACCGAAGTGGTTGTCAGCACCAAGGCCTGAGCCGAAAAAATCGGTGACGAAAGCTGAATGGTCAGTACCGAGAGGGTAGTCGGTGCCGGGTAAGTTGTCGGAGCCAAAAAGGAAATGGCTGTCGAAACATCCATCGATGTCATGACAGTCTGCATCGACTGGACAGTTGGTGCCAATAAGGGAGTCTGAACTGAGGAGCTCCTCGGTATTGATGCGGTATGGGGCACACTAGTCGGTGCCGAGGTCGCAGATGGTGCTGACAGCCTTGGTGCCGAGGGTCTAGGCACTGCAAGCGCAGGAGCTGACGAAGTCAAATCCGAACTGGAAAGCTTAGCTTTCTTGGGTCTGGGTTCCTGAGGGTCTCCAGCTGGGGACGAAGGAAGAGACTTGGCCTTTGTATGTTCATCACTCTTTTTCTTATGAGATCTTGGAGGGGTTGAAGCCTCCAACCCAGAAATAGCCTCTGAAAAAGAAGATTTAAGTAGTCCCTTCAATATTAATTTATTTTTCCTCTCGATTAACATCCTGTTAGAGAAATTCTTACAAATCCCACAAGACAGGTCAACTGTTAAATGAGGCACACACAAGGAATGTGCGTCCGAAGTAGGTAATTTATGGCGACAATCTAAACATCTTTTAAACCCTGGGCTACTTTTTTTTATCTATCATGTTAGTCTAGGAAAGAAAGAAAAAACAGAAAAATACTAGCAATGGTACAAGAAATACCCGAAGGTAAGAAGGAAAAGGGGTTTACCAACAAAAAAGGATTACCTCGCAGTATAAAGAGAGGAAAGGAGTTGAAAAGATTCGAAAAGGGATAGTCGCTAAATGCGATAAGGTAAGAGATAACTATCTAATAACTTTTTTGTGAAAAAAGGCGGTCTTAGAACTTAGTATGAAGGAAAATACTGTACTTAGCTCAAGTGAAGTAGCTTGACATGCCCGAATGGAGACGCGGCAAATGAAATCTGAGGTAACAGGGAGAGGGGAATTCTGGGTTAGAGTTTTAGCGTGAGAGTTTGTAGCTGACGCGAGCTTGGAAGATGGCCGGCTCGGTTCCGAGGTTGGAATCGATACCCACAAGTAAGGAATGAATGAGGATTAACAATATCAGATCATACGTTTGAGGGCAGATGTTAGTGGGATAAGATGATTATCTCTACAGAACAGGGATGTTTAGAGGTACCTTACTAGAAGGAATACTTCAGAGCTATACAGTTAAGCCTCATATACATAACACAAGCAGGCAATTATAAATCAAAATGGAAAGGGGTGGTGATGAAAGGGGAAGTGGACTTTGAGAACTATGGAGAAAGTAGTATTTTGGATGCAGGTCCTTAAGGACAATAACAACAATACAGAATATGGAAGTGAAGGATTTAGTATAGAAAATCTAACTCAGACAACATCACAGCAGGATAGAGCAATGGATCCCCAAATTAAGGAGAAGCCAGTGGAACAGGAAACATCTAATCAGTTACCAAATAAAGATACTTTGCAGCCTTTCACAGGAAACCAGTACAAATGCTCAGCTGGAGTTGCACAGGAAGAGAAGGAACAGGAAACTGGGGCAACTCTTGATGCAGCCAATGTTGTGGAGTGATAGGCAAGTCAGTTCCCATACGAAAGCGCAATGGATGACACAGGTTGAAACCAAAGAGAACATGGCACAAGAAGAAACTCTGGAACTTTCTATAGAATCCCCACAGGAAATGGAGAACAAAGAACGTGCCTTCAGTTTAGAAGAAAATTATCTAAGAGAAGAGTTGCTTGATTTAATTGAAAGAACAGACAAATTAATATCAATGAATGAAAGACTACAGTAAGTCAATAAAACCCAAAAAGTTAGACGTTTGATAAAACAAATGAACACAGTAATTAGGACTGCTCATAGAGATTCATGCGACAGAACAGAAGTAAATAGGATATATTACTATGCAGCTAAATTAATAACAGCTAAAATCTACCACAAAAACTCAGGATAGTAAGGGAAAGGAAGGGGAAAAATTTAATGTCATCATGGAAGTATCAAACAGAGAAAACTATAAAGCAATTAAGACAAGAAGTGTCACTGTTTGAAGAGTATAGAAGAGGGAACAGGTAAGCAAAAATACTCAGAAAGATAGACATGATATTTCTGTGGGCTAGGCTTGTATATTGACATGATATTCCTATGGGCTAGGCTTGTAAATCCTATGGGCTAGGCTTGTAAAGGCTCCAGGGCCATTAGCCTAGTACACACCTATGAACCTATGATAAAAGCAATACACAATATTAGAACAGATCAGGATCTATCATGCACTACTGCAAATAATAAATTAAAAACATCAGCATGGGCAGAAAAACTTAGAAGATATGCAGATAAATATAAAGGAAAGTACAAAATAAGCAATTTACTGATGACTCAAAAAGTTTTACAGAGAATTGGGAAACAAAGTAGAAGGAGTTGAAACACCACAAAAAAAGAAATAGATACATTTTGGAGAAATGTCTTTGAAGATCCTGTGGAACATAACAAATACGCCAAATGGATAGAAGAAGCAAAATAAAAAATAAGAAGTTCAAATGTACAGGATATGAAATGGGATGAAGTAACAGCCAGAGAGATTTAAACAAAGTTAAGGAAAGCTCCTAATTGGAAAACCCTAGGCCCAGATGCAGTACCTATCTTCTGGCTAAAATTATTAACATCTTTACATGAAGATTTAGCCATAAGTAAGAACTATTTATATGAGCACCCTGACCATAAACCAGCCTGGTTAGCAAAAGGAAAAACAATACTCTTACTTAAGAGTCAATCTGAAAGCTATCCTAAAAACTATAGGCCACTAACTTGCCTTTCAATGACATATAAACTATACACTGGAATTGATGCTGACAGACTATGAAGTCATTTAGAAGGAAACTCAATCATGGCAATAGAACAAAAGGGTAATAAAAGAAAATCACATGGAACAAAGGATCATTTGTTGTTACATAAAGTTACAATGGATAACTGTAAAAAGGGGAAGAATCTAAGTATGACAAGGACAGACTACAAAAAAGCATCTGACAGTCTTCCACATTCATGGAGTGCTTACAAATGTATAAGATGCACCTTAGACTGATCAATTACATTACAGTGACCATGAAACAGTAGCAAACAACTCTGTAGTTAAGCCAAAATAAAGGACAAATTATTATTCCATGGGTAAAAATTGAAAGGGGGATATTCTAGAATGACTCTCTCTCACCACCACTATTTTGTTTTGCCCTTAACCCATTACGTTGCCTACTTAACAGATTAGCTCATGGCTACAATTTGGCTCCCAGAAAACATCAAAGTATAAAGACTTCTCATCTTTTTGTAGATTTAAAACTGAATCATTCATCAGATGAGGAACTGTAAGTGGTCAAAACTTTTTTCAGATGATATAAGAATGTCATTTGGTCTTGATAAATGCGCAAAAGCAACTTTTAAAGCAGGAAAGTTGCATCACCAAGAAAACATCAGTTTGGGACAGGAATGTGAAATAAAAGAACTTGAGCAAGAGGGAATGTATAAATATTTGTGAAATGATGAAGGGCCAACAATAAAACATGAACAAATGTGTATAAAACTTAGTAAGGAATATTTTAGAAGACTTAAATTAATACTGAAAACAGAGTTGACATCTAGGAATAAAGTCCAAGCTATAAACCAATTTGCTCTTCCTATCCTAACTTCAAATTCTGGACTGACTGACTGGCCCCAAAAGGTGTTCGATAGGTTGGACAGGAAAGCAAGAAAGATACTTCATGATCATCAAATGATTTATAAAAATCAGTGCATACCAAGATTATATATTTCCTGCTCTGAAGTAGTTATGGGCCTCCTCGAAACTATTTACATGTATAGATCTGCAATCATGGGACTGCATACAAATGTGCTGACCTCACAAGACCCAAACGTAGTGAAAGTTTTGAAACGTGGAGAATAACTCTAAGATGATTTCCCTGCTTGGTTTATCAGAAGCATATTGGCATCAAGCGGGAATTGAAATCAAACCAGAAGTAGATAAAAATCAGGCAGCAACTGAATGTGCCAAAAAACAAAAGAATGTAAGGTGAACGATCACATGAGAAGGCAAGAAATGTGAAAAATGCATAAATATAGTTGGAAGTATAGGAAATTCTTGGAACAACCTCATGTTGATCAGGATCAAATGCTTGAATAGTTAAGGTGAGGTGAATTGAAAGCAAAAGACAAAAGGTTAATATTGGCGCCCCAAGATTGTAAACCAACGTATACGTAGTCCACTAAGTCCATTGCACATGTGTGGGAAACAGACAAATATAAGTTTTGTAAAACAGAATTGGAAACAGTCACACATCTTGTCACTGGCTGTGATATACTAATGGTATAAAGGACTGTATACTGAAAGGCATAATAATAATAATGCAGCATGACTGTTGCATTTGTGATTGTGCAAACATTATAATACTGAAGTAGCTGAAAAATACTAGAAACATGAGCCACAAAGCATCAAAGAAAATTATGAAGTTTATATTACATGGGATCATCCATTACCAACAGTTCAAAAAATAGATGCGAGAAGACCATATACAGTAGTTGATCAAATGATGACAAAAGTAGCATTAATCATTGAAATTGCTATAACCAGTGACTACAGTGTCTTATGTACACAGAGACACAAAGTCATAAAATACCAGGATTTGCAGGCAGAAATTAGGGCAATGTGGAAGAAAGATACCCAGACAGTTCTGGTAGTAGTAGTTGCAACGGGTCTTATAAAAAAGAATTTACAATCATAATCATACTAAGAAATGTTACTGATACAAATAACTCAGTGCGAATTACAGGAGTCATTACTGTGCACTTTGCGGCTGCTACGAAGAGCACTTACAGCTAACATCAAAGAGTGAAACAATGCTAATTTCATGAACTTTAATCAAATTTTGACTTGGGAATTGGGTCCATTCCCATCATGGTATTAAAAACCCAAACGACATGGAGAAATTAAAAAAGGAATATTATATTCACAAAATAGAAGAGTGTATTCTAAGAAAAAAGACAATGTGGGAGTGAAGAAAGGGGGAGAGAAAACATGCAAGAAGAGGTTGAAATTTACTGGAAAAAATAAACAAAGGACTAATGTATTACAAGCAAATAACTCAAGAGGGAAAGGTAACACAGTGGGATGAAGCCAAGAAGAAGTTTAGACTGGAGGTTAAAGACTGCCTTCCCCACCACTGATTGATAACAAGAGTGTAGGCAAAGGGACAGGGAACTGCTAGGTGAAAGACCAGTTCTGGTAGAATTTTAACCTAATCTAAAACTGACAATGCTGTTAAAAAGGGATAATTAGTATGGCATATAAAGTACTGCATGATAACTATAAGAATAACTTAGAGGAGGTTACACCAAACTGGGAAAAAAAGAATGGAATGACAGTCTAAATAACAATGGGAGGACATTTGTATGGTGCTCAAGCATAAAACAAAGTCCAGAAGGTTTAGGATTTTTGCTTGGAAGTGTTTGCATAAGTAGTTTCATATCCCAAGCACACTTCAGAGAATTTATCCTCAAGGAAACAGCAAATGTTGGAGGTCTAATGGGACACAGATGGTAGCTGGGAACATGTTGTTTTTTTTTGGGGGGGGGTGTAATGAGTTTGCAGATTTTGAAAACTCCATGCAGAATACTTTATCATAAATATTGTGGGAACAAATGGTTGTAACAATGGAACTGATTCTTTTGAGCTAGGATATATGATATGACTTGTCCAGACATGATATAGCTTTACTAAGTTTAATGCTATTGTCTGAAAAAAAAGAAATTACAAGAAATTAGAAATCAAAATTTAAACCAACTGTAACTAAAGTATTGAATAATGTAATGGATATAGTCAATGGGAAAGGAGACAGTTTCATATCCCCAAGGTGCATTAGCCTGTAAGTTGATTATGTTAACAATGGGTGGGGGTGGAAGTGAGAAGTACTGCCTGCAAAAAAACTGAAAGGGGAACCGTCTTGCAAGCACAACTAAGTGGAGGGACACAGTCTTCATGCATAATTCAGTTCACAATTCAACCATCTCTCTCCCCATTCATCCATTTACCATTCCCCTCCTATGCTCTCTGTATCCCTTTTCCCCCATCATTTTTACCTCCTTTTTGTCTGTCCCTCTCTGTTTTTCCCATCCAGAGTTTTACTACTGAAGGTTATCTAGCATATCCTACAGTTTAAAATTCCCAGATTCTACTGTATCTACTGCTTCCAAAACCTTGGGGTGAATTTGTGTTAGTCATTGCTACAGAAGAAAATTCTCCCTGTACATCTAGTCTTGTCAGGTCAGATTCTTTAATCTACTGTACCAACCTAATATTTGTGAAATCGGCAAATATCAAAATGTTTGACTCAAAACTACTGCATTAAGAACTAAATTATTTTTTTAATACCTTTACTGAATTATCACTAGCAACATAGGCAAACTTGCATTTATAGAAAACTGGTTATATTAACAAGTTCACATTTACAAACATTATACATCACATTACACATATGTATACTATTACATATCATATAATCTAATCAACATTACATAAATTGCTCAATTCCTGCCTTCTCTTGAACCCCATACTTCCTCCATAAAATATTTTTCTGGGTGTATTGTTTCCAAAATTTTCATTTTGTCTATGTAATTTACTCATACCCATTTCTAAATATCCATTGTCCTGTTCTTTTACCTCTGTTACAATATTCACTACTCCAAGTGCAGCTGGTTTACAGTTTGATTTCCATTTTTTAGTAATTGCTTTTGTGGCAGCCAACAGAATTAAACTTAACAAGGCCTTACTATGTTTTGGCAATTCAGATTGTGTATTCCAGCTCAAAAACAATCAATTCCTTGGTTACACTCATTTGCTTACTCAGTATTCCTACAGTACTCTGTGGAGAATTTTTAATGTCTACCAACACATTACACTCTCAAAATATATGTTCACAGTTACCTCTTTCTTCCCCATCACACATCCAACATTTGCCATCTACCCGAGGAAAAATTATTTGGTGTCTACATGGGATATAAAAGTATCTATAAAAACATTTTCAAGCAAAAATTCTAAATCTTCTAAATTTTGTTGCATATTTGGGAGCCATACATACTTCCTCCCATTGTTTATTTGTGAATTGCATTTCTAATCTCCTTACTAATCTTTTCTGACCTCTTCTGATTGTTACCATGCAATATTTTACATGCCTCACTTATTATTCTTTAACAGCCACTTCTGTTCTAGATTCATTTAAAAACTCAACCAGAGCAGGTCTTTCATTTAGGGTTTCCCTAACACTTTGTTTGTACTCTTATCAATCCCTGATAGGTATGCAATCACTAGCCCACAATCCAAATGTCATGTTGGCTTCTTCCCATTCTATTACCTTTCCTTCTCTAATTATTTGTTCCCAGTACCTTGGTTACTTTGCCATCTTCCTCCAGTAAATTCCGGTTCCTCTTGTCTATTCTTTGTACCCCTAACTGCAGTAATCCTATCAGTGGAATTTCCTTTTTTCCATTCCTGTGATGGCTTAGTTCTTAGTATATTTGCTGCTACTTTATGAATATAATACTCTGACTTGTTATTCTCAGTAAAGATTTGTCCAAAATCCCATTCTTTCCTTACTTCTTGAATTACCCTCCTGCTTCATCATCATACCTTTCCACACTAAATTGTAGCTTTCTGCTTGTGTTATGTGCAACAGTCTTAACTGTGTAGCTCTACAATCCATTAAAATCAGGTAATCCTAAGCCTCCTTGTTCTATTGGGAGAATTAACTTATGCCACTTGATTCTTGCCATCTTCACCTTCCAAATAAAGTTCTTTAAGATTGCTGTTATTACTATCTACAACTTAACCTCTGGTTGATAAAAATATGCCTGACCTGTGTTTAAAACTAAAAGGACTAAAAAAAAGAGTTGTGTTCTTACAATAATGTTTCATCTGTATTGTTCATCTTCATTTTCATTAACCTATGGGTTACAGATCCCACTTGGCCACATTTTCCAGACTTTAGATCCTAATCTGGAGCTCCTCCCTCTTCTCATAATGCACCACACTACGTCTAACTCTTCAGATCGAGTCTGCCCATTACATAAGAACTAAAAATTTCTATCCTACATAAAGACAATAATCCAAGACTATGAGAAAAAAAATCAGAAGCTCAACCCGAAGAAACAAAGGTCCCTCTGAGGGTTCCAACAAGTCTCCCAAAGACTGGAAGGGGGAAGGGCAATGGGATGGTTAATGAAAATGAAGATGGGCAACACAGATGGAACATTATAGTAAGAACATAACTTCTTTATCTGATGTTGTCATATTAATTTTCATTAACCTGTGGGACAGAGTCCCCAGCTTCTTAAAAACCCTGGGTGGCTCTCATGGAAGGATATTCTGCAATACGGCAGAGCCAAAGGCACTGCTGCTTCTGGGTATAATACCAAACTTATAATATGCACAAATGTATGAGGATTTAACCAGGTACCTGCAGTACAAAAATTTTCAATCAGAATCCTGGACCAAAAGGGCTTATGAAGTCACCATAGGCCTTGTAGAATGAGCTTTGATAGGGCCTGGCAAGCATATGTTTTGGGCCGAATGGACAATGGAAATACAGTCTAACATCTAGACAGAGTAATCTTTGTAATGGCTTTTCCTTTCTTTCCCTCAGCAAAGGATATCAACAACTGCTCAGACTTCCTGAAGGAATTGTTTTTTTAAGTAGAAACATAATTGTCTATGTGTGTCCAGTACATGAAGGGTGTACTCTCCTTTGTTCTGACAACTAGGAACAAGACAGGAAGATTAATCCACTGGCTCAAAGGGAGGATGAACCAATGCTTGCAGAATCAGAGACAAGTCCCATGGTGGGGTATGTTCTTTGACTGATGAGCGAAGCAAAAAGGTGCCTCTAAGGAAGGCTTTACAAAGTTTAGATGATGCAAGGGGGGAAGAATCTAGGCCTAAAAGAAAACTGGAAATAGCTGCAAGCTGGACCTTAACAGTGGAGTAGTTAGCACCACTGTGGAAGAGGAAAGCCAAAAAATCCAAAATGAGAGCAATAGAAGCCGTAAAGGCAGGAATTGGGCAATTTATGTAATGTTGATTAGATTATATGTTATGTAATAGTATACATATGTGTAATGTGATGTATAATATTTGTAAATGTGAACCCAAATGGAAAAGCTTTTCCGTTTACTTTTATATGTCTTGTGGGTTGAAGACTTAAGGGAGGAGATCAGAATTCTTTGGACGGGGAAGAAAGCCTTGGACATCTTGCCATCATCTGAATTGGAGAAACCATGCAATTAGCTTCAAACCCTGAACGTCTGGGTGAGGATGCTCTGACAGATGACAAAGAAGGCCCGGAATCGGCTCCAACCTCAGCAGGGGGCATATCAGGTGAGACCAAAGGACGGCGAACCAGGTTTGTTAGGGCCAGAAGGGAGCAATGAGGAATACCTTTCTCTTCAACTTGAGAGCCTTCTATAAATACTTGGGAATTAACAGCAGTGGAAGACAGGCATTGAGAAGCCTGGGAGGCCAAGCATGGACTACAGCGTCTCTAGGTGACTGTCCCCGAGGAGGGATCAAGGCAAATACCTGCTGCATTGTTACTGAGAGGAAATGCAAACAGATCGCAGCAAGGTTAACCCCATTTCTGAAAGATTTACCATGGATTAATTCAACAACCACTAGAGAAACATTAGTAACAACTGGCTGAGCCCGTCACTAATAAGTTGGACACTCCCGGAATGTGAGTAGCTATCAGGAAGAGGTTGGCAGAGATTGCCCAATGCCACACCCTCATTGCTTCCTGACACAGGGGGTAGAACCTGGATAACCTATCTTTGTTGCTTGTTGATGTACCAAACCACAGACATATTGTCTGCTTTTATCTCAATAGTCCCTGAAGGTAGAAGGCTATGAAGATCTTGCAAAGCTAGAAGAACCACCCTCATCTCTAGTTTGTTGGCTGAAAGATAGTCTCCATGGGGTATCCATGTGCCTTGAACTGTCCGACTCAGACAATGCCCCCCACCCCATCTGGGAGGTGTCCATGGTCTCTGTAGTGTTTGGGGGAGGGAGGATGAGTCACAGGAGGATGAGTGGCCATCCTTGAGAAACGTCTGCAGAGTGAAGCCACCAAAGCAGAGAATCCTTACATACTCGGGAGTGTTTGATGGGAAACTCAGTGAAAGGGACCATTGGACCTCTAACATCCATTGCAGGATCTGCATGTATAAGCATACTGTAGGTAGGAGAGATACAGTGACTGCCATAGGACCCAATGCCCTGAAAATTAAGCTGGCAGGAGGAGTAGGGATGGACAGGATCTGCTTGACCTGGAGTCTCAAATTTGCAATCCTCTCCTTAGTTAGAACAGCCTGAGATACCCTGGTGTCCAGACGCACCCCAGTGAAATCTATAACTTAAACTGGTTGGAGCTGAAATGTCTGAATACTGACTGGGATTTCTAGGAGTGGAGCCAGATGAAAAAAATATTCCATGGCCAAGATCAGAAGATGCTTAGTTGAAGTAGCCAAAAGCCAGTACTTCAGATAAGAAAAAATCTGGAAACCTTGCAGCCTTAGGTGTGCTGCCACCACTGCCAAAGATCTGGTGAACACTCTGGGGTCTGTGGTGAGGCCAAACGGGAGTGATCTGAATTGGCAGCGACTGGCTCCCAGCCTGAAAATGTACATATTGCCTGCAGAGGCTGTCCATCTTTATGTGGTAGTATGCGTCCTTCAGTCCTACAGAGCATATCCAATCATTCATCCTCAGAAGAGGGAACTTTGTCTTCTAAGAAGGGAAAAAGGGCCTAGAGAAGAGTGCTGGCAGGAAAAGAACCCAGCATGGGTGTATGTAAGGGAAATAAGGAAGAGGAGGATTAATCATAAACTCTCTTACTGTGAGAGAGATCGCTGTTGTAACATCCAGCAAGACTGTTGTGCTCCAGAGGGGGGAAAGGGAAATGAACCAAAGCAAGTCCTGGCTACTGAAAAAAGAAGGAGAGAGAGACACATAGAGTGAGAGAGAGATAGGGAAAGAAAGGATCCTTCTCACCATATCCAGCTGAAGGCCTCCAGGAGAAAAAAAAAGAGGAAATTAAATCCCAACCACAGTGCTAGGGAGTGAAAAGTTTGGACATCATGGTGAAGCCATGCAGGAGTTTGCTGAAAAATGACCATACACAAAACTCTGAGACTAAACTGTACACTGGGTCACAGGACGGAACCAGTCTCAGGCAGCATCTCCATGGAGCTTTAAGAGAGTGGACCATCCAGAATGCCATGCCTACTGAAGACCCCCGTATATAAGAAAAAAATAAACCAACTCCACCCAGGCAAAATCTAGAAGACAGCTATCAATCCTAGCACACAGAGCTTACAACACTGACTCTCATGTTAAGCCGCTATACAAAGGGAAGGGAAAGCCAAACCTCTCAACCCACGCTCAATGAAACTGGGCATAATATTTGCTTGATGGGGAAGAGGGGTAATAAGCAGGCCATCAAATACCTCCTGTACAAATGTTAGCTTTTACAAGCAACACTAAACAACAAAGCAATGCTTATAAACTAGACTAGTGCCAGTCCGCCTCCAAGTACATATCCATGCACAGAGAACACACTGGATGTTTAAGTGCCTGTAAGTGTTTACACGATCCTAGATATTATCTTTCATTAAATATCTGTATTGCCGGAAGAGACAAGAAGAACTAAACTATCGCATCTGAAGAATTTTCAGATTCGAACAAGCCAAGGTCATACAACAGCTGAGGATCCAAAGGCACAGGATCTGAGAACAGCCCAGGTTACTACTCTGGACGACATGCCACTGTTTGGATTCCAGGGCCGCATGTTTGAGGAGAGAAGCCTCCATTTAATAAATGCTAATTCAAAGCCGCCAGATCAGAGGACAGTTCAGCTGTTTATGTAATTTACATAGGATCCAAGGGCTTCGAATCCTAGGGCAGAAACCCATTCGTTCAAACAGCTACATATCAGAAAGGTAATGGATCCAGTAGCTGCAGACTGACTGTTGGATTGGAGAGAACACAATTGTTGGATCTGAAGACCGGTGATCTGACAGAATCCCTAGCAACCGCGGAGCCAAAGAATTGGGACTGAGATGTTTGCCCACATAAATTAAATTATATTACTGTCTCTTTTTTAATGGGGGAGGTGAACCCCAAAGAAAACAGGATAACAAGACTCCAAGGTGCAGAAGACCAAGCATTAAAGCCTACACATATAGCCATAACTCTCAAGTATACCTCAATATGAAGTAATTTACTCATTTGGAGTCTTAAAAGGTTCACGTTGCTCAAAGGTCCACACTAAAAACAACTGGCACACATTCAGTGTTAGGAGTTTTTTTTTACTGAATCATAAGAAATCATCAGAAAGAACGTCTTTTAGGTACAAAACAACACACCTTAACCATCCTGTGAGCCTCCTAGAATAAGTTGCTAGCAAGCTCCCAGTAAGAGTTCCACATCTTTTCCATTTGTTCCACAGGAATGCTTTTTAGAGAGGAAAGGCCGAGAGCCATGCATCTGTCAGATGAAGCTGCACATCCAAGCATTATCTCTGTCACTATATTACTATTATTATATATTTTTTTGCACTGAACGGCCCAGTAGCCAACATTCCCCCACAACTGTAACTGTGGAATAACAAGAATCAGTCATTCCAAGAATGGGGCCAAAAAAACATGAGGAAAGACAATCTTCCCTCAAGGTTGCCACCCGAGTCCTGCCCCAGTCAACAGCCAGAAGAAAATGAGGAAACCACAAAAACTGCCTTTACAAACTAGAAAGCTGCTAGAATAGCAAGTTTTACATTAGTATGGTTTTATTGAAGGGTATGAAGCCTGAGACTCAAGAGTCTACTATTATTTTGAATATTCAACCTCAATGACTTGTCAGAAAACACCAGGGATGCAAAAACCCATACAGATGGAGTCTGAGGAAAAACAAGCACATTGCCAACCAGGGAGTAGCATAACTTCGGCGACCGCAAAAATAAAAGTCAGAATCAAGACCCGCGAAGGCAAGAAAGAAATACTCAAAAAGGAAAGGCAACTCAGAGACTTACAATGCAGAGACCACAGGACCCCCAAAACAACCGACCATTAGGAACAGACCAAAAAAGTTCAATATTTACGGACAAAAATGGAAGGACCAGTGTGTTACTGTGAGGCATTAACCACCAGAGGAGAAGCCATTCCAGGGAAAGAAAACACGACCATATCAGGGAAAAATAAAAAGACAAGGAGAAGCCCTAAGGCTGTGGACTGCAACAGGGAGGAGCCAGCAAACATAAAACAGTAACGACATACCATTCAACATTTGAGGGAGGAAGGAAAGGAACCAGACAAAGAAAACTACAGATTGGATAAACGGTACTTGCGTATTATCGCAACCAGATTTTCGCAGTTGCGAATTTAGCATACTTCCGTACAAATGAGGCCATGAACCACTGTAAGGTGGTATTCAAAGTCTGTTTTGCTGTGGATTAGCTTTGCATTACAGGGTCTGTGAAGTGGAAGACAAACATTTGAGGAAACCCGCTTCCTGTTTTCAGCATGCATTACACACATAAGCTTGAATTATAATGCCTGCTGTCATTCTGATGAACCGATTCTTTTGACTGTGTGGAAGGAGGCCTTCAGAGAAGACAAAGACAGACAGACTCTGTAATGACGGTTTGGTCACTTTTTTTTCTTTTTTGGTGGGGGGGGGGGGGCAATTTGTAAAGAAATCTTCAGGGTAAAATTAAAAAAAGCTGCTAACAGCCACAAAGTACAGGAAGAAAAGCATTGTCCGGCAATAAGATGTTTTGGGAAGTGTTCTTACTATGTGTAATCATGAAGTGATTTTGAGTTTATCTGTCTTTATTTGTAAATTATGGCCATGGGGACACTTTGTTAGCACCTTAACTGAAATTATTGACTGCAGTTTGTGTAAATTAGCACTTTACGTAACCTTAGAAAGGCAGCAATCCTTGCCCAGATTTACAATCTCCTAATGTTGCAGGATGTATTTGGTAACTCGCTTTTCCAGTAGCTGACATCGTCTTGACAAATGTAGGCACTGCAAAGCGGAGCACCACTGTGTAGTTTCAAGAGCAAAGAAGTACAAACTCTGACCCTTTCTCCTCTTCGTGGCTCATACCCACATTGACAGAATAATGTTTTCTTCTTCACAGACCCCTTTATAGATTAAACAACCTGTTTCTGCACACACCTACCAAATTATGGCAGTATGGAAATCTGGTTGTGATAATACGTAAGTACCGGATAAACAAGTTGCAATAAAGAGAATAGAGCACAGACCAACAAATTACCTTACAGCTTGAGAAAAGAGATCTTCTGCCTTACCTTTTAGGTGGCAAATGAGATCTGAGGAGTTAGATAGTGTGGTGCATTATGGGAAGATGGACCAGCTCGAGATTAGGATCTGAAATCTGGAAAATGTGGCCAAGTCAGATCAGATACATTTTTACTATTTGTATCTTGATATCTATATGCACAGGTAAAAGCTTTCATTTCCTCAGTTTTTGCATTGTCTTTTGTTTAATCTCTTCCCACATGTCCTCAGCTGCCATAACAGAATCCTTTTAAGCCACACTCTTAAACACTTCATTATCATGTCCCCATAAATACAGGTATTGCTGAAACGATTCCTACATGGATGCATAGTTTATAGCTATAACCTTTGTTTTATCATCCTTAACTTTATAACTAAAAAAAAAAAAAAAAAATGGAACTCTCTCAGAATGTCCCCAGCACAGAGATGTCCTTTTCATGTTCCATCAGTTACTAAAATAATATCATCTGCAAATAAAGCCAACTTTTCTTGGAACACCATACAAACTATATCCTTGAATTTCTGAGTCCCTTATTTTTTTTTGCCAATGGTTCTAAATATAATGCAAATAAAGGTAAAAGTGGACAGCCCTGCTTGGTTCTTTGGTTCAGACACGATTTATCAGAAAGGAACCCTTCCACTTTAATTTTTGCACCCAATCCTTCATATATCCTTCTGATCATCCTTATTATTGTATTAGGAAATGCGGTACTTACGTATTATCGCAACCAGATTTTTGCGGTTGCGAAATGCCCCTACTTGAAAAGGAATGACTGCATGAAACACTGTAAGGCATGACTGATACTCCGTTTTACATTTCAAAGAGTGTGGATTACCTGTAGGAGCAGAAAAAATGTCAAAAATCCTAGGGGTGTTTGGCATGAATCACGCTTTGATTGTCATGGATGCTGCCTTTCTGATGAATGCAAGGTTTGGAGTCGTCAGGTAAGACTCCTTCACAGAAGGAGAACACAGACACATTTCATAACTTTTTGGTAACTTCATAGTTTCTCACAAATGTGTACACATTCTTGAATAGAATTGTAACAGTGTAATGTGAGATTGCCCTAACTAATGGTTTGAAAAAGTGAGGGTGGATTATGGTGACACTAGGTTATGGGTTTCTTCGTCAAGGAAAAAGTCGACAGTACTGATTTTGCTTGCTTTTGTGATAGTGGCATGGTCAGGGGTGGGATATACTGAACTGATTTCTGATGTAATTACTGCCGTACTGTGTTATGTGAGTCACAGGACAAAAATTACACAGCTGTGATTCCCACATGAAGATAATGACCGACACTTCACAGCATTCGCTGGCCCAAAGAAGGAACATCCAGCAGACAGACTTGCAGGAAGCGACATGGTGCCAGTAAACACCATGAAGAAACCACAACAGTGTGTTTTGCACTTTGTATTGATAGCAGTCCAGAAATCAACCTGTACTGTTAAAGAAAACACACTACTTTACAGTTTAACAACATTAACAAACATTTTTCCTGAGCGGGAACCATCCGGTACTGCCGCAAAAATCTGGTTGCGATAATACGCAAGTACCGGAAATGCTAATGTTTCCATTGCCTGACTCCTAAAATCCCAGCTTACTCTATTGAATGCTTTCTCTGCATCAAGACCCATCAATAACAGCGGTATTTTCTTACTTTCTGCTTCTCACTGGATCCTCATTGTTCTATTAATGTTGTCAAATGTTTGCTTCCCCTCCACAAAATCACATTGGTCCATATCTATTAATGCTGCCATCACCTTTACCATTCTTTCACCAATTATAGACAAAAACACTTTATCATCATGGTTTAAAATTGAGATGGGCCTACATGAAGCTGGATCAGATTTGCTTTTACCATCTTTACGTATTACAAGCACCACAGCTTTTTCCAGAATGTTGGTGCCTCCCCTCGTTTAAAATACTGTTAAATAAAAGCTTTCAGATCTTTAGCACTTTCTTCCCTCCTAGCTTCCAAACATCCACTGGAATACCATCTATACCTGGAGAATTTCCTGCAGACTGATCATTCATCACCATTTTTATCTCATCTCCTCCTATCTTAACTGTTAGTTGATGAAACTCATCTAACTCTAACCTTGGCATATTTAAGTTTTCCACAAATATGTCCACATGCTCTGCTCTTGATTTCCCCACTTCTCGGCTTTATACAACTTTTCATAAAATTTCTGAAATATCTCTAATACTTCTACAGGATCTCTAGGCTCCCTAAGTCTGGTAACAACCCTTTCTACTTTCTGTTGCCTAAGTCGCTATGCCAAAGGTTTTTGTGCTCTGGCGTTATTATCAAAAAACAGTTGCAATCTTTTTAAACTCATGCACATTATCCAGGTAGTTTCTTATTTTCACTTTAGCACTCTGTGATTGTCCCTCTTCTTTTTCTGTGAAATCCCCCTTATTTTGTAACACCCCTGTAAATAACTCTTTTTGTTTTGTTTTTTCCTGATTTTAAATTATACTTTAATTCTATTCCACTACCTGTAATTTTTAGAGTATTTTCAATCTTTCCTAACAACTCCCAGATAATTTCCACTACCCATTCCTTAAATTCCTCTCTTTTTAACAGGTAGGTGGGGAAGTGCCACTGTCCCCTTTTCACTTCATTACTCTGCATTTTTGTTTTAGCAATTACTGCCACAGGACCTGAAACAGTTGTTGAATGTGCATCAAATCTCTCAATTAAATGCACATGTTCCTGTGCAATAATTTCTATCAAGTCTAGCCCAGTTACTGTACCTTGGAGAATGATTTGTAAATTCTCTCAGAGATCCTCCTACTGAATTCATGTCTTTCATACCAAGTATTTTCATAAATTTTTGTTAGATTTTTCCTTCTAGGCCGCCAACCCTAGGTAGATCCTCATTGTTGCAAATCAAACTCCAATCCCCACCTTTGAGTAATACTCCTTGCTGAAAGCTGATTATTTCTCCCAAAATTTTTTAAGCTTCTTAGTAGTAGTTTTAGGAAAAACATACATATATGTCAGCTTAAGCCTCATTCCTTGCTAGTAGCTCCTTACTACTACAAATCTGTCATTATTATCTTTTGTTTTCCTCTTCCATCACTACTGGAGCTCCTCTAGCAACTAAAGTACTCCACTTTTCCTTTGTGCCTGATATTGTGCAGAATATCCATCCTGAAATCCTTTCTTTATCAAATTCACATGCACAGTTCTTTCTACGTCTTCTCTAACATTGCTATTTGCACTCCACATTTTTAATATAATCAAGTATTCTTCCCTTTTTGTCTATACCTGTGAGGCCATTCTCATTCCAAGATCAAACGGAACATGTCACCATTATGGTAAGAAGTCATTATTTCCAATTCCTATATTTGGCAGCTTTTTAAAATGTGTGTTTCCAGCTTTTGTGATACATGAACCCATTAATGTTTAGCAGGTTAATCCTTTACAATGTTTTTTTTTCCTTATCAAGACTGGGACCCATGTCACATTTTACAGTACTTTTGGTTTTAATAAAAATCCTCAAATAAAAATCTTCAATCAAAAACACAAAACACCCCTATAACCTGTTAACTTTATACAAACACACAACTACATAAAAATAATGAAGTTTAACCCTGTGCCAAATAGAAAGCAGCTAACACGGGCCCTAATTAACCTGAACTTGAGGTTTTCCATGCTAAGATGCATGTTACTACCTGTTCTTCTATTTACACTAATTGGTGCCTGTTTTTTGTTTTAATCCTTATCCCCCCAATGTGAAAACAACTTGCATGCTTCAGAAATCCTTAACTTTTAGCCTTGAAGAAAACAGGGTTCTGACTTTTATTGTCCTATTATCAGGTTGCCTCCATGGAAAAGTAAGACAAAAAAGGAAAATGTAGTCCTCTGCTGCAGTCTGAAAGACAAGCTGAAACATTTACTGTTAAAGGAAAACTTCATTATGTTCGGTGTTCTCATATTTACTTGTGTCCATTTAAAATCTGTTATTAGACTACGTCAAGGTTCTTAATCCACACATTCATTTATGTAAAAGTAAGAGAAAACATAAAGACTCTACATATATTATTATTTGTGTACTTCCACACCCTATCCCCTACCGCATCAACCCAAGATTATAGCATATTAATTTAAACATGCCTTTTATCTAGCTTTTCTTCTCTTTTCGCTCTGCAATGCCTACATTTCTTAACATATAAAAGGAAAGAGAAGAGGAAAAGGAAGGAGGAGAAGAAAAAAGCACCTGTTTACTTAAATAACTTTATCTCAACACTGCAGCTGCTGCAATACATCTGACTTCCCTTTGCTTGTCAGGACCTGCGTATCAGTCAGATTCTGATATGCAGTGCCCTTCACTAATCACAGCAAGTCTCCGTTTGTTCTCCCAGAAACAACATTATTTTACCTCCATTACAGCATTACAATGGCCCTGTATTTTCCCCTGGGCCGTCTCTGTGAAGCAGTACCAACCATGGTGTTTTCTGGTCTCCAGGCACCTTTTCATCTTTAGTAATTTGATAATCAGGGAAAATACATAACCTCACAAAACCCTCAACAACTTCTGTTTTCAGCCAAATTACAAGAAAAGCCAGAATATAAAAATATCACAAATGGAGGTTCACGCAACCAATAATTTATTTTTTTAACAGACCTGACACATCAAATACATGCATACTCTTATAAGCATAATCCAGCAACAAAACTGACTATACTTAACATCCAAATGATGATGATGTCACAATTTCATCTCAGATTTTTTTTTGCCACAAGACAGAAGTGCTAAAGGCAACACTATCCTTCTCCAATAACATGAATACGTCAAACTCCTTATAGCATCAGGTTCAGAAAGAATCTTTATCAACACCAAATCATTGCTAATCACACATGCAGGTTTATTACCCTACCCCCATAACAGAATACCACTGTGATACCCTAGCCAAAACCAAGTGGTTACCAATCCTATAAAAACTCACCCTTCTACTAGACTCCATGATTTGTAATCCTCCTTCTTCTTTCGACTTTTTTCCCGGTTAGGGGTCACCACAGCGGAACACCTGTCCACTCATGATTGGCAGTGGAGTTTTACGGTGTCACGTTGCCAGCCAAGGCACACACACACACACACACACACACACACACAAGCACTCACACCTAGGGCCAATTTTAGAGTATCCAATCCACCTACCGCATGTCTTTGGGATGTGGGAGGAAACTGAAACACACGGAGGAAACCCACGAGACCACAGGGAGGACATGCAGACTCTGCACAGAAGGCACCCTAGCTGAGGATCTAACCGGAGAACCTCTTGCTGTGAGGCGGCAAAGCTAACCGCTGCACCACCGTGGCCGCCCCTACATGATTTGTAATTCTGTTAACATGGAATCTTTCACCTTCCTCATCAGTAGGCTCACAGAAAGGCAGGCCCCCATACAGCCCCAGATCTTCTTCCTCCTCCATCACTCCAACTTGCACACTCCATAAACAAGAGTAAAACACTTAGAACATATCTTCTCTATCTTGTATCCCAAAGTCTAGGAATCCATCTATACAAACAAGCAAAATGCCAGTGCTTCAGCACAGACAACTGTCACCTAATCCAGATATAGGATACACACAAACAATGTTGCATCATTTTCTTAAAGTAACACCATATACTCAACCCATACTAAAACTCCTGTGCTACTACTTAAAGGTTCATATGCAAGTACTACACTAGTTGCCCTTGTGAGCCATTTTATGCCTAGCCAGCTTCTCTTTTGGTGCTCAAATTAACCAATCCCATCTGCAGTTAGACTGGCCTTATCCATCCCATGGTCAATAATTATATGTTACCTCTAATAAGAATAAGTGGGATAATACCACAGATAAGTTCAGGGGACCCATGCATGGGATAAAGTACTTAAGAAGCTGCCTCTGTCCACTAGTAGCACATAGAGAAGTCCCGGGTTAAATTATCCGTTTCCCATCCACAAATCCAAGTCTGGCTTGAATATCAACAGGGGTAAGCTTTGCTTTACATGGATAAGGAATCTGTTCTAGAGCAGCAGTATCCTCTACAGGATATACTTGATCCTCCAAGCCATTCTGCTGATGTTGCAGAAGAGGTTTAGATCTCTAGACTGAGTATATTTCTGATGCCATTTGACTTGCTGATGTGCAGCAAACCCATAGGTTCATAGACAGGTACTAGGCTATTGGCACAAGGGCCTAAGTAAGCCTACCCAACAACGTTCCCTGGCTTACGCCACCCAAGAAAGTTATGTTCCTGTGCCACTGTCAAGCAGAGACACAGAAGTGATCCCAGCGGTGTATTTCCATCAGAACTGAATTGGAGGATTCCTTGTATGCCAGACACAGGTCAGCTCTCAGCAGTCTGTAGGATACCAAGTACAGTGAGAGGTTTTCAAAGAAGATTCACATAGGACATGTTGTTTATGTCTTATATGCTTTTAGTACAGTATTTCTGTGGGAGTTCCAGTTGTTGCATGTGTCGGGGCAGATACACGCCAAAGGTGGCATTATACTCAATGTTTGGCCTAATAAGACCTGAGTAAAGAGGGACAATGACATCGCTAGATTTAGACACAATCCTTTTGTTTATAAGCTGTGTAATACAGAAAGACATTCTTATGACAATGGACACATATTGGTCGAAAGTTAGGCTACTGTCTGCATAAGTTCTCAAATACTGAACAATTGCGTCAACTTTTAGGGGCGTATTGTCCATGTGGTAGTTCCCCAGGTTAGATGACTTCCTAAAATATACAATAATGCACTTTTTTGGCATTTAGTCTCAGTCCATGGTTTTTGCACCAGTTATTTATATGAGATAAACCTTCCTGCAGAATGGCCAAGTCATTTGGGGATTCAATGAATGCTGCTAGCTTGCAGCCATCTGCAAATTTAGCCAGCCAGAGCCCTTTAGTACTGTTTTTTACTTCAGGGAAACAGATGCCAAACAGGAAAGTTCACAGCACAGAAACCTGGGGGAATCCACTGATCTCTTTGTGGAGGTAACTTCCCCTATTTAGATTTCCTGGATCCTATCTGTGAATCAGCTGGCAATCCAGTGGGTGATGTAGGGGTTTATTCCCAGTTTATTTATCTTTTCTACTATGCCTGACTGGGGGATTGTTGCCAAAAGTTCTGGCCAGGTCAAGGTATGTGGTGGGCAACATTTTACCTTCATTCACTGCTTTGGTCACCTTTTCACAAAAGTCCACCAGAGTGAGTAAGCATGAACTGCCTTTGACAAATCCAAACTGAGACGGATGCAAAGTCTGGAGGCTGTCTATGTCCATATTGATTAATTCCATGATAACACTTTCCATGTCTTTACATATGAGGGTGGTCATGGTCAGACTTATGGGTCTGTGGAAGGTCCTCCCTTATGCAGTGGAATGGCTTTAGCTGTTCTACATTCACTTGGTACAAAACCTATTTGGAGGCGGAGGCTGAACAGTGTTGTTAGGGGTGTGGCTAAGTCATGCTTCATGTTATTTAAGATGCATCCAGGGATATTGTCAGAACTCATTGATGCACGGTTTTTATTTCTTACATTCCATCATTTCAACACAATACTGCTATACTAGTTAATCTCTTGTAATGTACACATAAACACATCTTATCTCTACTTTACTGTATGCTTCCCCCATTTATACTAATCTATCTAAGCATAACATTAATAAGCTCACAACAACCTACAACAACATTGCTAGATTTGCCACTGCCTCTCCATATAAAACTCATCACTGTCTGAACCTCTCCAACCTAGGATGGCTAGAATTACCCCACCTAATTCAGTACTATCAGCTTACAATTGCCCACAAAGCCCTTTACTACCCTGAAAACATACCCATGCTCTCCACCCTTATAAAACCATACAACAACTTAAAAGCCCTACGCTCTTCTAATAAAATTATGATTCAAACATCTCTATCAAAGAATACAGCAGGTGACTCCATATTTTCCAACTCAGTCGGTAAAATCTGGAACCAACTTCCTTCAGACCTTACAGATCAGACTTCCACTACACAATTTAAGACCAAACTGAAACTCTTTCTTACTAACCACTGGCTTTGCTCTTGCATCAATCCCAGTTGAACTACCTCCTATTTCACCTCCTATCCTCCCATATCCCTCATACTTACTCCCTAATCTAATTCTTCAATTTATTCTTTTTTTCCCCTTTCAACCTGTAATATGACTACCTTAACTAAATAACTTTACTTCTCTTGTAACACTCCTGATAACATTTTGGGAACTTAATTCTTCCCTCCCTTTCTTGCATATCTGTACTTAAATTACTTCCTTGTCTCTCTATCCCCCTTTTTTTTTGTAAATTCTTTAAATTGTTGCTACTGTCTTTTACTTTGTTATTTATATCTATTTTTTGACTTAAAACCATCATGTATTTTGTATTTACTGTTTTTGTTATCATGTAGTAGATAGTGGAGCTTTTCTCCTCGGGCCTCCACTGAAAATGGACTTGTATCCAGTTGGACTAGCCCGGTTAACAAATGCAAAATAAATAAAATAAATGTAATCCATTATCTTTTTTGAATGTGATGAACAAATCTTTTTAAAATTTTCAATCACTTCTCTCTCTCACTCTCTCTCTCCCCCTCTCCCTTTTGACTTTTAAGTAGATATAAGACACACCTGACCTGAATCTGAAAATGCTCCATTTGGATTAGCATTCTATTTGGCCAACAAATTAATTAATTGATTGATTGATTAATTAATTAATTATCAAACCAATCACTTTATAGAAGTTCATGCCAAGACACTTCCCTATTTCAACTAGGTAGAGAAAGTACAGAACTCTGAAATATACCCTTCTGCTTCTTTCTAACATAAATTTACATGTAACATTTGAATATTTTAAATTAGGTGAAAACTTAGCTACTACAAAAAACTTTGATGAATCTAAAGAATCGGACTGAAACAAATCAAAGTGAGCTGCTAGTAAATTATTGTTACTGCCTAACAAACAGTCCTTAAGATATTCTCCAATTCAAACATGGATCTGCCTAATCAACTTCTCTACATAATACAGACTGTACTTATAAACAGAATGCATAAACCACTATAATACTAGTATACTTTTTAAAGAAGTATACATTTTAAAAATGACCACTGATTATACCCCTCAACCTCTTAGAGCAAGAGATATGGACAAAGGCATAAATAATGGGGGGACAAAGGCACAAAAATAGGGACACTTTTTTAAAATTGTTCATACGAACTTAGAAAGTTGACAGAATAACAGGTTTTGCATTAGCATGAATTTTCTGAAGGGCATGAAGTCAGAAACTCAAACATTTCTCATTTTCTAACTTCAACCCTAAATGATTTACCAGTGATTTGCCAGAAAACCACAATTTTATGAGAAACAGATCAAAAATATGAGACAAAAATCTGTACATTCTGTGAAAATCTGTACAGATGAGAGGTATGCCACTGATATAGTCAGAAGCAGGTAGATGAATGCATTTACAAATTTACAAATAGTACAATACCCACATCTAAAGATCTGCAAAACCAGGTCAGATGTATATGGGTACTTAACAACTGGTCTCAGAATACTTATCTAGCTTGTTGTCTATACCATATGAAATCCTAGGCACAGCAATAACATTGGAGAAAATAGGATCATCAAAAATTCTAATATTTAAGAATTACATTATTTTTTTTCTCTTTGGCTTCTCTTTCTGTCTCTCACACATCTGACTATCAGTAGATACCAGTGCCTCTCCTCAATCACCAGATCTACTGACCTCCCCCTTCACCTCCCCTACACTATCTCTGATTAAGGGTTGGGGCTGGTGAGGAGATTAAAGCTTCTTGAGTCGATATCTCACTGCTACTATGGAAGTGTTTTTTCACGTAGTTACCCCTCCCTGAGTGTACACAGTAACACTCTGGGGGTGGAATGTGCAATGGCTGGACCACACAGAACTCCTCACTTCTGCACAAAGCAATCATCCGCAAGCCACCCAACTCAGTCTCAGGCAACACTTCCACAGTTAGTTTTCCAGGCATCCTCCAGGAACGTCATACCATTTCATGTGTCCACTGCACGTGCCCCTTCCACCTCTCCCCCAGGATGGTTGCACCCATCCTCACTTGCCAGTGCTTCATATGCCCAAGCCTCTAACTGAACCTGGGTCAACTGGGCCATAATAAGGGTTTTATCCCAATACAGCTTATTTATAAATTATATCAGCCATCTGAGCACCTAATTCAGAATATTTAATGTAAAAATATACAGCCAGTCTGTCTGTCTGATTTACCCTATACAGTAGGCCTGATAAGCATAGATACACTCCCTCTCTGGTAACCCCACAATCATGTTCTAAACCCTCTACTTTTATGATACTTTACACACTGACTTTGTAGTAATAACTACAATCAATCAATTTCCAAGTATTTTTTTTTAATTCTATCATGAAGTAGTTTTTCTGTTGTAGAAAATCATTTACTTATATAAAACTTTCAGAATGATAGAGAAATGAGCAAAGCAGGGGAATGTCAACAACTCACTTACAAAATTTTTTTCACAGAAGTGGACTTTAGTAGGGTCATTTCAAAATATCTCATAAAAATGTTAAGAGTAAATGAGAGCAAATGATGCCCTTACTGCAGCCATTGTTTTTGTAAATAGATTTTTTTTCCTCAAAGAGGAAATAACTATGGGAAATGCAAAACTGCAACATATTAAGTGCATCTTACTTCCTGGGTCCTTCAATAAAAATGGAATAAACTACCTCCAGTTGAAACTGACAAAGTATACTATTATAAATTGCCTTAATAACCAAAGAAGCCCAATCACAAACAGGGGACCATGTGATACTCTTAAGTTTAGACAACAAGTCTTCAGAATCACGAACATAAAATACAGCTGCTCAGGTCCAAGGCTGCAAAATATCTGTCTAATAACAGCCACATTTTGTCCAAAACAGAACCATAAAGGCACTCCATTTGTAGTCCCACTAGACTAGTGACCTCTTTTTAGGGGAGACCCAAGGTGGTATTTATACCACTAGGGGAAATTTGCGAGAGCATTGAGGAACTTCCCTTATTCGTTAGAAGAATGAGTAGGTCTGAGTTACATGTGGCACTTCCTGCTTCCGCTCCAAGCATGGAGACCGCTCTGAGAAGCAAGCACAAGTATGGAGTCTGTTAGTGGTACTGACAATGGCAGTAGTATGTTGATGCATTTGAAGGTAGATGAGCCTTTAAAATGAGGAGAGATGCCTAGTCAGTGGTGGTAGGAGAAGAAAAGGTTTGAAGTGAAAGAAGTCACTCTTTCACAAAATGATATCCTGAGTGGAGTTATGTTGAAGGTGGTCTAGCCTTCAGTTTCTGAATACAACATTGTTAAACCAGTTGTTGAGGGAGAGAAAGACGGCAGTAGGGGGGTAATCAAACCCTCACAAGATTCAGAGAAAGAATTTCAACAAAACTTGTTTGCTGTAGACAATCATGATATTCTTATTACAACCCTTCAATATGGAAGGTTGTAGAATAATATAGTAGTAAATTAGGTGCAACAGAGCAAACGTGAAGCAAGAAAAGACTTCTCGTGGGGAGAGATTATGGAGAAAATTCAAAGAGAAAAAGCGAAGAAAATAAAAATGAAGACATTTGCAGAAGTGCTTCATGGTTCAAAAGAAGACTAAGGGGAAGAGAGAAGGATGGATGTAAACGAAAAAAAGAAGTATGTTGTATGGATTCAAAACAAAGAAGATAAGGAGATGGACATATATGAAATCTGTGACACAGTTATAGTCTATGCCTTTAGATATCAAGGCACAAGAGGTAAGAGCCTTTATATTGATTTAAGAGACACGTTGTGATATTTTTTTAAGTGTTTCAACACTGGAGACTTTTTTGGGGGAAAATGAAAAGAGAAAAGACACTTATCCATGGAATAAATATGTTATTAAGACCGCTTATCATGAAACAAAGAAAAATGTAGATATACAATTCAGGAAGAAGTTAAAGACATTACAAAAGTTCTTGACAACAGAGGGCTATGGACTGAGGGATGGGACTATAATATATTAAAGTCTGAAAAAGATAAAGTTGTACATATTCCACATGTGATAAATACTGAAGTTGACAAGAAATATGGTAAAATATTTGGGACAACCAAAAGCATGTTTTTTTTCTGTGGTAAAGAGGGATATTAAATAAATAATTGTGAAAAGAAAAAAAAATGTTGCGTATGTGGAGAGTTTGGTCATAATGCAGACAGAAATGGGAGACAAAATGTTACAAATGTAAGCAAGTGGGGCATTTTTGGATAGATTGTAAAGAAAAACAAGAAGATTAGATTACAATATTTGAAGATATTATAAAGCAGAATGGGTAGTGTGCCACCAGACAGAACAAAAATAAAATAAAGAAACTGCAAATGGTATATTAAATACATACAAAGCTAATACTGAAATAATAACAGGAAAAGAGACAAGTGAAGTTGACTCTGAAATTAGTGATAAAGAAGACATAGAATGGAAAGTAGTATAAAAGAAAATTTCTATTGGAAAGAGGATGACAGTGAGGAACAGAAAAATAAAAGTAATTAAAAAAAAGAAAGGAGATAGGTAACAATAAATTATTTCATTAAGCTTAAAGAATTTAGTAAGTAGAATTGGAATAATTGAATGGTGTTAATATATTTGAAATATTTGTTATAATATTAGAGGATGTGAAATGTTTGACTAAGGAAGAATGAGAACAAACAGGAACATTATAGTATGTAAATATAATATGGAATTTGGAAGAAGAGACCTGTTCAGGTGTAGCAATTTTATACACCAAGGCAGTAATAATATTAAATTACTCTTTAGTCAAATTAGGAAGAGTAATGGCAGTAGATTTTAGGTGTAATCAAAGAGTTTATAGACATATAGTACTTTTATGTTCCTATTTTATAGAAAGAAAGAGAAAAGTTGTTTCAGTAATATGGTTATGATGTTGGCACTTGATTTTAACTGTGACATATGGAAGGTAAGACAAAAAGAACAGATAAGAAAATTATAATAAGAAAGTATGAAATGTGGGAGATGTGTTTTGGGGAATACAAGTAAATACACTTACAGAAGAGGTAATATTAAAACAGAGACGATTATTATTTTTTTGGTGTCTTCAAGTATAACTTTAACAAAGGAAGAGGCAGTATAAACAGGTTTTTCACATCATTTAGCAATATGGATGGAGATAGATGAAAATAAAGAAAGAATAAAAACAGGAACAGGAATTAAAAAGATCCATGAGAAAGTATGGAGTGAAACAGGAAAGGATATTATGTTAGAGGTATAGAATGATCATATTAGTATGAGGGGATTTTATATTAATTGGTCAGATGGGGATAGTGTTTAAACAAATCTAAAAATATATATTTACATTGGGGACTTAAGACATGAAAAACAGTGAAGAGTATAAAGATATACTACATGTTTTAGAAAGAAATTACACAACTTACTATGCCAAAGCAGAAAAGATATATAAATAGACACTAAGAAAGAATTAAAGAGTTGCTGTATAAGCAAAGATACTACAAAAGAATTAAAGGATTTCTATATAAGCAAAGATATGTTTTGCAAAGTAAAAAGGAAGAAGTGTCACCATACTTACCAAATGTGGTAAAGGAAGATAGTGGAGTTATGAGGGAGATGAAAAATAAAGAGGTATTTGTTGGGACAAAACAGGAAAAGCTTATGAACATAGTACATATTATAGAAATGGTAAAGAAAAGATGGTTTGAAATGGAAACAGATTGGAAGGTTAAACGGTTTATGGAGGAAACAAAGTACTTGAAAAACAAATTACTGTCATAGAATTAGAAAGTGTGCTTAATAAAGTAAATTTGTATTTGGCAGCAGGACCGGATAGCATAGAATATTTGATGTGTAAGAATAAGGAACAATGGTAAAAAAAGATATTGATACAGGAATTTAACGATTGGCTGGAGGAAGGAATTTGTCATACACAATTTTGTAGTGGAATTATGAGGTTTATAGGGACAAAATGGGAAAAACACAATACAAATAACTGGAGACCTCTAGCTTTGAATAATACTGATTATAAGATCTATATGGACATTTAGCAAAGTTGACTAGAAAATAACATGAGAAAAATATTGGAAGAAAACATATATGGGATTAAAAGAAAGGGACGTCAGGAATTACTAAAGTTTGTCAGAGAAATAATGGAAGACATAAGAACAAGTCATTTTACTTAATACTTTTAGTACTGTAATTCTTATTGTTTGTTTATTTATTTATTTTTTTTCTGTGGAGCTTTTCTCCCTGGCACTCCACTGAAAATGGGCTCTAGCTCAGTTGGACTATCCCGGTCAACAAATGTCATAAATAAATAAATAAACAAGAGGGAATACAGCAAAACTGGACATATAAATAAAGCATTTTACATGATAAATCATGATGTATTATAGAAAATAATGGAATGTTACAATTTCACTATAAAAATCCATAAAGTTTGCAAATCAGTATATAGGAGTAGTAAAATAAGATTGCTGATTAATGGCTCAATAGGGGAAAAAACACAAATGAACAGAGGTTTGAAACAAGGATGCCTTATGAGTCGTATTTTGTTTGTACTAGTTTGTTTATTTATTGATTGCATGTGTTAATCTGGAAAGTCCACTGGGCCTAGGTAAGCCCATTTTCAGTGATGGCCCGGACAGAAAAGCTCCACTTACATCAACAGTACATGCAAGAACACACAATACAGAGTATATATAGTCACAATGTGTGGAAATAGTATGAACATGGCAGTAGAAGTTATTTACATACATTACACAATTGGGGCATACAGCAGAGTATGGGATAAAGAAAATAAAAAGTACAATTGCGTATACTTACCACAAATGCAGCCATCACACTTGGATAATCTGCCTGCAGGTAAGCCCTCAGTCGGCCAGAATAGCACAGACTTAGTATTTCTGAGTCGGATGCTGTTGCTCCAGGACTGACGTCAGGTCATCAGAGGTATAAAACAGGCAGCCAACGTCATTACATCAGTTTTTCTTGTCCCAAATAGCAGGAGCCCCCCAATAGGGAACTATGTTATGGTGGGGGAAAACACCACCAGTAAAAAGTAAATACCAATATCCCTGAAAAGGGGGGGGGGTAGTAAAAGGCATACAGAGTTTAGAGAGGGAAAGAGAGAGAAAACCAGGGGGCTGGAGGGAGGGAAACCAGTACTTCAACAGTGGATACACTCGAACATCTACATTTATGGTAAGTGTACACAACTATACTATGTCCTTCATGTTTCTCTGTTGCAGTCATCACACTTGGGTAGATTCCCAAAGCTGAAGAAGGGTGGAGGCAGTTAAGAAGAGTTAGGGCTGGCTAGAATGCCTTGCAGGACTGTTGTTGCAAAACCTGCCCTGGATTTGGAAAAGATAGGTAGGTGGTAATGCTTGGTGAAGGTGTGTACAGAACTCCAGGTAGCAACTTCCAGGATGTCCCTGATAGGGACTCCTCTGAGAAATGCTGTAGAGGAAGAAGTTGCCCTAGTGGAATGTGTTCTGACCCCCTCAGGGGTTGGTTTGCCATGGTGCTTGTAGCAGAAATTGATGCAATGTGCTATCCATTTGGAAACTGTTTGCTTTGAAATGGCCTTGCCCTCTGCCCCTGTTGCAAAGTTGCCTAGTAACTGGTCAGATTTTCTGAAGGGCTTAGTCCTATCAAGGTAGAATCTGAGCTGTCTGTGCACGTCCAAGGAGTGCAGGATCCTTTCCCCCTTTATTTTGAGGATTAGGGAAGAAGGTAGGCAAATGGATAGATTGGTTGAGAGCCACACTGGATACCACTTTAGGCATAAAGGGAGGGTCTTGAGGGAAACCCTGTCAGCATGGAAAATAAAGAAGGGTTCCACAGCCATAAGTGCCTGTAGCTCAGACACTCTTTTAGCTGAAGTGATAGCCAGAAGCAAGGCTTTTTTCCAAAAGAGGAATTTTAACTCTGCTGATGCTGCAGGCTCAAAGGGGGGTAGCCCAAGCAGGGGTGGGTGCTCTCCTTGGAGGCCTTAAGTTGTTTGCCCCTCTCAGGAACTGTTTGATGAGAGGGTGAGAGAAGAGAGGCGGCTCAGTGTTGTAATGAGCCGAAATGGCAGAGGCATGGATCTTAATGGAGGAGAAGGATAGGCCTCTGTGGAGTAGATCTGCTAAGTAATCTGGGATTAGAGGTAGGGAGGGCAGTGTTGTGTCCTCTCCTTTAGACTGAATCCAGGAGCAGTACCTTTTCCACTTATCAGCATAGGATTTCCTTGTATTGGGTCTTCTGGCTTCAAGGATGACGTCCAGCACCTGCTTGCTTAGGTTGGTTACTGGGGGAGAATTCAAGGAATAAGCCAGGCTGCAAGATTTAGGGTTTGCAGTTGCGGATGTGAGATCTGTCCCCCCCCCCCTGCTGAGAGAGCAGGGTTAGGTTCTGGTTTAGGTGCCAGGGTGGCACCAGTGACAGGCTTCGCAGGAGTGGGTACCAGTTTTGGCATGGCCAGTCCAGGGCAATCAGAACTCTCCTTGGTCTGTCCTGTCTTATCTTGAGCAATACTCTTGAGAGGAGGGGCAGAGGGGGAAAGACATAGATTGAGAGATTTACCCACTGGAAGGATAGGGCATCCACTTTCCAGGACTTGCTGTGAGGTGCCCTGGTGCAGAATCTTTTGAGATGGTGATTGTAGGGGGAGGCACAGAGATCCACCTCTGGGGTCCCCATTTCTGAATCAGAAGGTTGAAGGTGCGTGGCCCTAGTTGCCACTTGTGTTGGTCTAGGAGATTTCTGCTTAAATTGTCTGCCAGTGAGTTTTGTTTGCCTGGCAAGAACTGAGCTTGCAGATGTACCTGCATGTCCAAGGCCGTGTTCCAGAGAGCCATGGCTAGCCTGCAGAGTGGCTAAGAGTGGGTTCCCCCCTGCTTGTTTAAGTACCACACAACTGTGGTGTTGTCGTTTTTATTAGCAGATGTCCTGGTGAGATTAGGGATTTGAAATCTGTCAGAGCATGCTGCACAGCTAGCATCTCTTTCTGTTTGATGTACAGATGCTTTAGTGGCCCTGAATGCACTTGCCCTCCATGTGTGCCCCCCAGGCATAGTCTGATGCATCTGTGGTTAGGGTCTGGGTGGCATGGGGTTGGGTAAAGGGCAGTCCCTTGTTGTGGTTGCATGCTGCTGCCCACCAAAGAAATTCTGTCCTTAGACAGGGTATTATGGGAATGAAAGTTTCCAGGTCCTTGAGAATGTTGGGACCAAAGACTTTTTTAAGTACCATTGAAGTTTCCTCATATGCAGTCTGGCATATGGAATTAGTAGGATGCATGAGGCCATGAACCCTAGGGCCTGCAGGATTTTCCTTGCAGATAGCTGGGTTCTGGTGTCCATTTGAGTAAAATAGCCTGTCAGATAGGCTTGTTTTTCTGGAGTGAGGAATGTCATCTGGGAAGCTGTGCCAAGCTTGCTCCCAGGAATACAATCTTTTGACTGGGGACTTGTTTTGATTTCTTTTCATTGATTGTATTCCCCAGGGAGGTTAGAAGGTTTTTTTTACAAATGTCAGGTGCTGCAACAGCATTTCCTGTCTGCCTGAATCAGGCAGTCGTCCAAGTACGGGTAAATTTGAATATTTCTCTGTCTGCAGTAAGCAATGGCTGGAGACAGGCATTTTGTGAATACTCTGGGATCAGTGGATAAGCCAAAGGGAAGTGCAGAGAACTAATAATGCACAGATCCTGCCCTGAAGAGTAGATATTTTCTGCATGACTCCTTTATAGGGATGTGCAGATAGGCTTCTTTTAAGTCTAGGGTGACTAACCAGGCATCTTTGGCTAGCATAGGTAGAAGCTGCTGCAGGGTGAGCATTTTGAATTTTGGTACCATCATGAAAGGTGTTGGGAATTGAAAGATCTAGGATTGGGTGCCAAGTGCCTTCTTTTCTGGGTACCAGGAAAAGTCTGGAATAGAATCCTTCACCTATCTGTTCCGCAGGAACCGGCTGAATTGCCCTTATAGAGAGCAGGCATTGGACTTGGTTTTGAGCCTCTGCCCACTGGTTTAGAGGGAGGTCTGGGAACCCTTTTGGGGTTGGCAGTGAGTGGAAGTAAAATTTGTAGCCCTGAGATACAATGTTGAGGACCCATCGGTCTTTGGTGAAAGGAATCCAGTTTTTTGCATGAAGAGCAAGTTTTCCTCCTAGGGGCACAAGCAGTTGGCCAGAGGAGGGGGGGGGGTGGAGATGAGAAGTCATTGGGAATTCTCTCCATAAAAGGGTGGTTTAGCACTCCCTACATTAGAGGTGGAGGCACTCCATTGCTTAGATCTCTGCATACCCTGAGACTGTAGTCTGGGGGGTCTAATTCCCCTGGATCTAGTTTGAGATGGCCTTGAGGGGGCTGGCAAGGATCAATGTTTTGAGGGGCAATGCCTACTGAATCTAGGAGGCTGTACTTGCAAGAATTATTTGACTGTCTTCATAGATTTAGCTTTTTATTCCATCTTTTTAAGAACCTCTTCTGCTTTGGTGCCAAACAGATTGTCCTTGTTCAAAGGAGCATCGAGTAACTTGGATTTGACATGATCTGGCAAGGTCTTGCTCCTTAAGTCAAGCATGCCTTCTTAGTACAGAACCAGTAACTGCTGCCCTACAACATGCATCTAGGGCATCAAAGCCACACTGCAATTTATGTTTGCTGACTTGGCTTGCAAAATGCATAAGCTCTTGCAATTCTTTATTTTCTGCACAGTCTGTAACGGTAGCTATTTTTTGCTTAACAAGTTCCATAATATGCTGTTGGTACTTCAGCATGTGAAAACCCCATCTGTCCAAAGCTCTGGAATCCCTGTCCGAAGGGGTGGGATTCTTAGCTGTAGTTGCTTTGACACCTTTAGGCCCCTGGGAAATGATCTCTGGGTCAGCAGTAGGATTTTTGAAAAGAAATTTGTGGGAGTCAGATACTCTGTAGTACCTCTCTGGTTTCCTAGGGGCAGGGAGTAAAGTATCAGGAGTAAGACTGGATTCCATAAAAGACATCATCAACAACTTCCAGGACTAGTGGTATTGCTAAAGGCCTGTGTTGTGGCAAGTCTAGAAATTCTCTGAGTCTCTTTTTGGACTGAGGATAGTGTTGGCATTCCCAGTGGAAATGTTCTCTTAAAGCATGTAAGGTTTCACCAAAAGAAAAATCCTCTGGAGGAGAGGCAGAGGGAATGGATTCCTCTGCATCAGAATCCTCATAAGCCGATAAGGGCAAGTCTTTATAATTAGAAACCTCAGAGTCGTCGGCCTCTTGGTCTGTTGAAGCTGCTGGGGACTGGTCCCTTTTTCTCTTAGCTGGGAAGGCTGACTTCCCCTAATCAGCATAATAAGGTCTTCTGCCATTCTAAGCATTTTATTTTGTGGCAAGGGAGCAGATGCATGTGCTTTGGTCATCGGTTTTCTAGGCATAGCACGCACTCGGCCTTAGAAACTCTGTAGTTTTAGACAGAACTGAAGAACTTGGTTTGTGTCGAACATCGGCAGTACGAAGAACTTCCTCAGAAGCTGGTGCCTGCTCAGCGGCTCCGGACCCATCCAAGGTCGAGACATCTGCCAGTTCCATAGTCAAAGAAGAGTCTTGCGGCATACCGGACTTCAAACGGGTCTCAGTAGAGGCCTGTGAATCCACTGAAGCAGGCATCAGGGGCTGCAAAAGCATCTCACTGAGTTCCGGTGAACTGGTGACTAGCTTAACGGAAGCGTCGTTGGCAGCTTTGAACCTGTGCGGTCTGTCTCTGCCTTTATCCTTACGTTTTTTCAGAATATCGGTTGTCGGATGGCTTACCAAAGCCATTTCGGAATGTGGAGATCGAGGACGAAAGTGTTTAGTGACAATAAGGGCCAGACAACTAATGGTTCGGGCGTTGAACAAAGCACAAAACTGACAGAGAGGTATGTCGTGGTCTGGGCCTAGACAGGTGACGCAGTAAGAATGAAAATCTTGGTGTGGTATTTGCTTTCCACAGGCAAGACAATTATTAACTTTTTCTGACATCGGTTAGAGCAAGAAAAAAGGCTCCCCAATGGGGTACTTAGCTTTAGAAGACTTCAGGGTGATTCAATTCGTAAACGAAAACTCAGGTAGCGGCTGACCGGCACTTGCGAACTGCTTCTGCTTCGGGCTCCTCAGCAAGAAATACTGATGTAATGTTGTCGGCTGCCTGTGTTTATACCCCTGACGACCTGACATCAGTCCTGGAGCGACAACATCCGACGCAGAAATACTAAGTCTCTGGTATTCGGGCTGACTGAGGGCTACCTGCAGGCAGATAACCCAAGTGTGATGACTGCAACAGTGAAATTTGAAGAACATCACAGCTGTATCACAACAACTAAAATGTGTAGTTATAGTTCTAGAAGCATATCTTAAACTATAAAGATAATAGCTAAGAAAGTCCAGGCAATGGTGTGAATCCTTAAGCCTGAAAGGGGAGGAGTCAGTCTAGAGACTAAGGGTATAAATGAGAAAGGCAGTTAAAGCCATGCAAATAAATGTAGAGTAAACATTATCGTCCTAATCTAGCCTACTAGATTGAACAAAGCCAGCTAGTCTAGATGGCAGGTGTCAATCTCTCATGAGGAGAAAAGGACAAAAGGGTGGAAATCTCCCTGCATTAACAGAGCACAACTATAACACTCAAGAACTCTGTAGCACAACTGAATTTAAGTAATAATTTGAATGAAGGCTAAAAAAAAACATAGGACATTCAAAAAGATGGGAAGATAAGCCTAAAGCAGGCTCCCCAAATGTTCTATCAATATTCAATTTGGCAAATGCACCAGTGCCAAGGCAATACATATTATGCCAGTTATGACATTAGGAGGGTGGCCTAATGGTTAAAGTGTTTGCCTTACAAACACAAGGTGCAGGGTTTGAGTCTAACGAGGGATAATTGGCAAGGGCAGTTAGCCTAGTACTAACCTATGAACTCCTATGAACTCCTAAAAGCATACTCATATATATACCTGTGCCTCCACTGGTACTGACATACAAAATGAACTGCAGAGAGACTTTCAAAAAAACCCTAGGATAATGTGCCATATTAAGAACATAATGGATCTGTCACTTAAAAGATTAATTTAAAAGAAGTGCTGGAGTCAAGATACATAAAGAAGAGAAGAACAGAGCTCTCAGTCTAACAGAGTGAGAAGGAAGCATCATGGGACACGTGAACGGTAACCTAGTCAGGTGTAGCGGTGGTGGCTGCCCTGCCCTGGCAGACTACTGAAGTCTTGAAGAATCTCTAACTAGAACACAGATAATTGGCAAAAACAATCAGAAAACCACCTCCAAAACACATTTTAAAGTAGTGCTGGACAGCAGTTTAATAAATAGCCAGACATTATAAAATGAAAAGTAATGGTCAAGGATCACTTTTAGGGGGAAGCTAGTCAGATGCCGAGTACAGACTGATCTGACCTGGTAAGGAGTAAGACAGTAAGCTCCTAAGAAGAGGCTTTAGTTGGAATACAGAAATTTCTTAGGCAAGGAGAAAACTTTGACTTAAACAGGATCAAGCTGGGAAAAACAGTCTAAAAGGGAAGCAGCAGCTTTGCAAGAAAGTATTTGAGCAGAGAACTGACTAGCTACAACTTGTATCTGTCACAAGATATGACCAAGAAATGTGTATTTTTGAAATGCTAATGATTACAAGAAAGAAGCGATGAAAAGCTATACTGACCAACACTCTGGAGTTTCATGCAGTAAGAAATAACTATTAGGTATTGACACTGTAAGTGGGAGAGCAGCCTGAAATAAAACAGACTACAAATAAAATGTAAGCTTTTGTAGATACTGAAATCCCTGCAGGATAAATAAATCTGTAGATAAAAAGTCCTTACATAAAGCTGTAGCTACTGGGGTGTTTTAACAGATTATAAAATACTGCTACCCCTACAAATACTACTCTGTCACTAGTTACCAGGACAAGGGTAAGTGCTACTTTAGAAGGGTGCATGGAAAATCAGACACTGACATGTAAGCCCAAAAGGAAAGAAGGAAGGAAGAAAATGTATGGGGGTCATCCTGTTCAACGTGGATCCATCTCAGAACAACACTTCCAAAGGCAGAGAAGTCCTATCCACACTTCAGAACAATGACTCTCAAGTCAGAATAAGGACACATACAGATGGCCAGAGAAGCCATATTTCCCCAAGAGGAGAGTTCTTACAATCAATAAACACACATAAAAGTGGTCTTAAAAGTGCACAGCTGACCCATGCAGCACAGTAGCAACCATAAGGCAGACTGAAAAATGGAGCTTAATTGTCCATAAAAACATCTGGGTTAAGGTCAGTGACACAGCAGAAAGTATATTACTGTTAACATCAAATGTTCAAGGAAGAGGCAGGAGTTCTAGTCTTTTTAACTTAATTGCCAAACAATCTTCAGTGCATGCAGATGTGACAAGTCTAAGAATATATATAGCTCACTACTACTTTGTACTGCCAACCAGATTTAACAGATTTGTCGACTGAAATGATAAGTCCTAGGAATTGCATCAAAGCAGAACTATGGACCAAAGACTGTCAACAGCATTACAGATTAATCGAGTATGGTGGTTTCTTACTCTGTTCATGGCCCATTATGTGTAGTATAATCCGGATGTTCTCTTGGAATGCTGCCCATGTCTTGTCAGTAGACATTAATGTTTCATGACAGAAATGGATCCCCTACAGATGCTCACTCCTAACAAACTTGGGACACTAGGTGTGGACTGGCCACCACCGGGCTGTTGTACAAGACCTTAAGTTGTACAACCTTACGGCACTCATTGAACTTTTAACTCAGAAAGTGGACAGTCTTTCCAAAAGACTAGACGATGTGACTCCTTCACAAAGTGGCCAAGTACGGCGCAGCAATTCTAATACACATGGGAATATAGGGGCATCACAACAACCTTCTGACTACAATGAAGATAGTCGGCTACCGGTCACATCGGGCAACGAGACCAATGGTAATATGAATGGTAGTGGAACTAAAGAAGCTCACTCTGGTCTTGTACAACAGCCCAGTGGTGGCCAGTCCATGCCTAGCGTTCAAGATCTCAGCGCTTGGCTAAACAGATCGTTTTCTTTTGTAGTAGTAGCTTCAGCCAACTCAGTGGAATCCACGTCTGAGGTAAGGACAGATTTGGCTACTAAAATGAACACCTTTAACGAAAAACTAGTTAAACTTAGAAAGATACAGCTCGAAATAGCATACTTTCAGGAGTGTATTTGTCTCAAAATAATACCAAAAGGATTGAGACTTTGGCAATATCCAACAGGGTTAACTGAGGGTTCAGGCTTTCATAAAGATATGATCGCTCTATTTGACAGACATGGCTTTGAGCTGCTACAAGTTTTTTGTAACCATTACCAACAGGCAGCGGAAAAGCTGATAGCTGAAACTAATGACCTGGACGCTGAAATTAGGAATGGCATTGATTTCTCGAGGTACCGTTATGACTATGATATAATTTTCGACAGCATAGATCAATATTTGTCAAAAATTAATGTCACTAAAATTTAAAAAATCAAGAGAGACTTGAGAGAGTATGAGATAGGAATGGCCTATCCTAAACCACCAACCTCCCAGGGGAATTTTTTGCCCAATGTAGGCCTCCCTAGGTCTAATGGGGAAAGTTTACAGAACCATTTGGTTGGGCCCCTTAATGATAACAACCAACAGAAGGACAACCAGCAACCTGGAGAAGTTGGAGTAGTACGCCGTGAAAGACTAGCAGCTAATAACTCCAACCAAGCTAACATACAAAGTTCTTCAAATAAAACAAATTTTTGGAATTGGGCCTCGAACTTTGTACCATCCAAAGGGAGGTCAGTGAAGAACAGGGCGAAAAACAAATGGTAGAGGAAAACAGCTCTCTTGGGTCTACATCGAGGTTTCCCAAGTGTACGATATTGTACAATTTGAATAAGGACTTTAAAATATTTAATTATTCTGACATAAACATAACATCTGATATGATTTATTTATTGGCAAAAGGCCACACCTTTGTGCCAACAACACATTTAGATATGGCTAAGACCTTGATTGACTTGAAATTCTTAGCTTGTAAACTGAATTTAGTGGCATTGCTGGGTGAATAGATGAATAACAAAAGTGACTACTATGTGTCAAGTGTATACAATCCACCATTGCACCCTTTAATAGCACTCTTTGAACAAATTTGTGAGCTGGATCTACGTACTGTTAGTGATAGGCCTTATGGCCCAAGAGTAGGTAGGATTTACCACCATAACATCAGTAAAGAGGATATGAGGTTTTTATGCCAGACCCCAGTACGTTTTATGAAACCGGACAAAGGCGGTGGCCTGGCTATTATGAATGATACTGATTATTATAATAGGATGTCAGACATTTTAGAAGGTCACACTTATACAGAAGTGTCAAGGAATGAACTTAACAGTGCATATAGAAGAGTAAGAACGATTATAGAAGACCTCTACATAGAGGCAAAAATTGACAAGACACTTTACAATTATTTAGTACAGCCAGCTCCGAGGATTCCAATACTTTTTGGAATCCCGAAAGTTCATAAAAGTGTTGACTGTCCTCCCATGCGTCCACTGGTGGACGCTAGAAACAGTATTACATACTCATGTGCAAACGTACTGGACAACATCCTCAAGAAATACGTCACCCTTGAACCGCAAATATCTAAAGATTCATGGTCTTTTTTGGAGACATTGAATAAGCTCGCCTTTAGTGACGACGTTCTGTTCCTCACTATTGACGTGAAAGATCTCTACTCATCCATCCCCCATGGTGAAGGAATAGAATGGGTGTCCTATATGATGAGGCGATATAGTGCACCTGTAGAGGAGATACACCTGGTAGAAGAACTCCTTGATATAGTGTTGTCCTATAACTATGTTATGTTCAATACAAAATTGTACCATCAGGAGGTGGGGGTGGCGATGGGGGCTAGTTTAGCCAATTTAGTTATGGCATATTGGGAAAGAGAATACGTCTTTAGCCACCCCACACTGCAACATCAAATCCAATTCTACACACGGTTTTTAGACGATATATTTATCTTGTTCAAAGGCAATGGAGAGGATTTACGAAATATGCTAGATGTTTTCAACACTAGTACAAACTTTTTGAAATTTACACACTTGGTGAATAAAGACAAAATAGCATATTTAGATGTAGAATTGAGTAAAGACTACCAGAATAGGATTTATATTGCAAAAATCTTCCGGAAAGACACCTATTCAAATGCCTTCCTCCAGTATACCAGTTGTTATTCTTCATTCCAGAAGAAATCTGTAGTGAAGGGCCAACTTTTTAGGGCTGCTAGGATGGTATCTAGAGATGTAGACTTTGATGAAGAATGCGGTTTATTATATACTTTTTTCTCTCAAAGAGGATACCCCAGTCTATTTGTCCAGGAAATAATAAGAGAGGTACAGCATAAAAGAAACACAGGTGTTTACATCCCAATATTGAACAACAACCATGTTGATAGACCGATGGAAAGAACAGTAAAACAACCGTTCAGCCCCTGCAATTTTATTTGTACATACACTCTTGATTCCAGTGAAATAGTTACTATTATTTCTAAGAACTGGGAAATTCTACTGAGAGATGGGCAATTTAGATCCCTCTTCCCAGAGTTTCCCAAAGTAGTATTTAGACGATGTAGTAATCTGAAGTCAATTTTGGAGGTTAAAACCAGGGCACCAAGTAGCAGAGAAGGCATGTTTAAATGTTACATGTGCCGTTTTTGTAAGTACATAGATGTCGGTAGTAGTTTTGAAATTAGAAATAGGAAATTCAAAACGAAGGGCAAATTTAACTGCCAAAGTAAACAAGTTATTTATTTAGCTAAGTGTGTTCTATATCCAGCTTTCTATATCGGCAAGACCGATAGAAAGTTATGTGAAAGAATTTATGAACACATGTATTGTATTAATAAAAACAAACTTGAAAACGCACTGGCTAGACATATCAACGAGAATCCAGGGCATCAGTTCAACTTTAGGGTTATCCAACAACTAGACAGTGATGGTCGAGGGGGACCTGAGTCACTCAGACTGGAAAGAAGTGAACTAATCTGGCAATTGAGACTCAATGCCTGTCACTATCCAGGTATTAATGAATTGAGCTCAATTATGTGTATATTACGTTTGAAGAACTTGGCCAGATAACATCATATATATTTTCTCTGATGAGTAGAGTTATCCACTATTGGAATCCGCAATAATTTGAGTGACTAGAAGTATTATGTATTACTTATGCTTTTTACATGTACCATTTTTATAACTAAGTATTAAATGAATACAGAATATTTATAGTTTTTACATTATTCTGTTTTCAAGGATATGTGAAAATATAAACAAAAAATAAAACAAAATGAATATATGCGTAATATAATGTAGTAACATTCGGATGTTTTCAGAGTGATGGGAAGCTACGCTTTTCTTCACTTGTAATCTGAGATATGTTGGTTAGTTGTTTGATGCCCCGTAAGTAGGATAAAAATTTTTTTATAGCTTGTAGTGAACAGGAAGTCACTTTTAAACATGTAAAACGTTTTAATATACATATACTTACACATATAAGTTTTAAATATATGTACAATTATTTATATAGTTGGTAGTAAACAGTTGTACTATTGTTTGGTTCACTTCCAGTATGAGTTATGTGGTTTTATGGAAATGACAACATGTTTGTAACAAATAGAAACACTACAATGTATCTTTAAAATTTTAAACAATGCAGTGATTCGGCATACATTCAACCAATAATAGTAATGAAGGTGTTTAGCATGTGTTCTAGTTTAGAGTTAAAAAGAGTGCCTAGTTGTAATAATTTGTATTTCTTTCTTACTTAAGACTTGCATCTGATGAAGTTGAGTAAGGTGTACTCCACGAAAAGTGGATTTTAAAAAGAACACTTAATAAATCAACAACTTTTATATTCGTTCACAGTTATTTACTGTGTTTGGGAGCTGTAAGCGACGTTTTTTGGAGTTCAAGCTGTTTTTTGGAGTTGGTAACCTGATTTGTTTTTATCAGTTTGTTCACATTTTTTAACAAATCAATGAAGACTACAGTTAACATTTCAGGTTCAGACTATATCCATTAGAAAATGCATGCAAATTAACGTGTTATTCTATCAGCCTAACTATATAAAAGCAATGTTAAAATCTGTCCCCGATTTTGAGCTTTTGTCCAACATTATTTTTTTTGTCTTTGCCCCCGATTCCACAGCTTACTGTAAAAGAGCTACATGCAGGATAGAAAGCTCTCTGAGTTGAAGATGCACCTGATAATTGTACTTTATTAATATGGAAAGCTGAAACAACCACGCAATAGCTGCTACTGCCTATACTTCTTTTAAAATTACTCATGCAGCTTCTAATACTTGTTAACTGCAGTAGCTTTGTATGTGATGTACAATGGTCCTGAAAAAATAAGCACCCCACCTCACCAGTGCATAACTGTTGGGCCTACATGATTTACAGCCTGTTTTCAGGGCAGACACCAGGGTAAAATGTTTCCCAGCTTTTCTTCTGATTAACAGCCACCTGAGATGTAGACAACACATGGCAGCAGGAACGTCCAAATTGCCATCTCTCCCGAAAGATATCACCTCAGGAATGTAGAAATCCCCTTGTGATAAATACAGGAACAAGAATCCATTCACCTGGTGTGTAGGTACAAACCACAGTGCTCATGCTGTCCATTAAGTCACTGTCACTGCTGTGAAAGAAAGACCTATGCAAGGACTGAAACTCTCAGTCTTTACGTTACAAAGCTGACACAACTCTTCACTGTGCTAAGTGAGGAATCCCAACAATTTACTGCTGCTGATTTTATTTAAAATCTGCTAATACTACAAACATGAATTCATATCTTGCGTAATGGTCTCCCAGCAGGCATCCTCTTACTCCTGCACTCTTACCTAAAAGGAATGAATACTACAACGAAAGAGCTGAGGACTTTTGAAATTCCAACCATGGGAAAAAAATCAGTCAATTTCTCTGTGCCAATTTTGTATTAGCCTCAGACATTCTCCCAGACCAAAACTTGCTGAGAACTTCAGATTCCACTTGGGGCAAGTAATTCACTTTAAGCTGGTTCAACATCCTCCTCCTAAAATGAGGGAATAGGGTGGTGGGCAATGGATGTTAAATCCTTCCCCTCTTCTAATGATAAAAGCCTGTTTTCAGACCTGGAAAGCAGGTGTTACTGCATGCCAAAATTAAATCATCCTTTCACTAACCAAATATGGAGAATCTAAAAACTTAACACATTACATCCTTTACCAGTTAATGCTTCATCACCCTAGTAATCAGTGACCGGCATGGGCTATATGAATAGGAGGCCCTGCTGCAATAAACAAAATGATTGCCTGCTTATATGCTGCTATCATGTCTCTCTCTCTCTTCTTTGGAGTAACAATTAGGCTGTCACAAAGTAAGACTTTCAAGTTAGTGCAGCAATAAGGTTAAACACTGAAGACATCCTTGTCAAAAAGCAGAAAAGTACCACTGGCTAACAAAGGCAGCATATTCTTAAAGTTTTGCTATTATCTGGACATTCACAACTCAGATGAACAAGCATAATGAGAGATGGGGGACATTCCTGCCCTCCCTCTCTCATCTATCACTTCATAATTGAGTAGCGAGGCAAAGTTATGGGGCTCTGAAGTTCTTCCAAAGCAGACCAGTGTTACAAAAATAGGCACAAGAACACAAATGTTAATGGTCAAACAGAGTAGCAAAATCGTGACAAGTTTATTTTTTTACAGCTTAATTACATATTAATAATGCATTAAAACCAACCTTAACTGTCAAGTCTCACAACAGGACTAAAAGTCACCATGCCGAACATTTAGTATTATACAATCAAATAATATAAATATACATGCTTGTTTCTAAAATCTGCTTGTGTTGACAGTTGTTCATGTAGTACTGCATAGCAGTTTAAGGCAGTGGGTTGCAAATAAACCACATAGTGTTGTTCATATGTCAGTCCCTATGATCTCCTGTATCGGTGTCCAAAGTCATACCTAGAAAAGGCACTTGTGTGTGTATACAAAGTCTTATCAGGTTAACCAAGAAATTCCAGTGAGTAACCTGAACAAATGGTAGCCATGGCAGCCTTCTTGGTAGCAAGTATAGCATTTACCTTCAGAGTACTACAATAAAGTCTCCACTCTGTTATAATGATTCTACACTATGACCAACAATTACTGAAAACCCATAAAAATATTATTATAACAATGCTCTGCTGCAATTTTGGATACTTTAGAATTACACATTAGGGAGTGTCCACTTCAACTTTAGACCACACCATGACCAAGTTCAGAACACATCAATGTTCTTCTTCCGGCTTTTCCAGTTAGGGGTCGCCACAGCGGAAAAACCTATCCGCTCATGATTGGCAGTGGAGTTTTATGGTGTTGAGTTGCCAGCCTGCTGCCCAACCTTTCACAGAAGGCATTCACATGTAATACTGTACGGCTGGACTCAAAATACATAGAAACTTACAGCCTCGCTCCACATGGTACTTCAGTTTACTCATAGGTAGTTACACATAAGAAAAGTACAGTTTTGTACATACCATAAATGTAGATGTTCAAAGATCCACATTGCTGCAGTCCTAACACTTGGGTAGTCCGCTGTCCTTGGTCGGCCCGAATATCAAAGTATAAGGCTGACGTCGGTTAGGGCACATTTGACTGACGTCAGGACGTCAGGGTACAAATGCGCATGACCGACGCCATATCCTCAGTCTTTTCTTGCCCCAGATGTCAGAAGACCCAAAAATAAAGGTCAAAACCAAAAGACCGCAAATAACCAACCAACCACCCCTGCACTAACTATATGTACAATATATACAATATACACAAAATGTACAACCCAACCCACACAACCGCCTCTAACTACAGAGGGGAAGGAGGGAGGGTAAATTGGACTGCAGCAATGTGGATCTTCGAACATCTACATTTATGGTATGTACAAAACTGTACTATGTGTTCTTCATCTCACATTGCTGCAGTCCTAACACTTGGGTAGAATCCCAAAGCAGAGGTAAGGGAGGATGGTTAACTACAAGGAAGCAGGAGCTGCCAAAATGCCCTGCAAAACAGCAGTGGCAAAACCAGCCCTGGACTTAGAGTAAAGTGGCAGGTGATAATGCCTAGAGAAAGTATGTACAGAACTCCAAGTAGCTGCCTCCAAAATATCCTTGGTTGCCACTCCTCTCAAAAAAGCTGTTGAAGTGGCAGTAGCCCTAGTGGAATGAGGCCTAATCCCAGCTGGAATCTCCTTGCCATGATGTGAATAACAGAAAGCAATGCAAAACCCAATCCACTTAGAAATAGTCTGTTTTGATACAGGCTTGCCCTGAGAACTCAAGGCAAAAGAAACAAACAACTGCTGAGACTGCCTGAACCCTTTAGTTCTGTCCAAATAATAACGCAACTGCCTGTGGACATCTAAAGTGTGCAAAATCTTTTCCCCTTATTTTGGGGATTTGCATAAAAGTAGGCAAATGAATAGTTTGGTTTAAAGCCACACTAGAAACCACCTTAGGCATAAAGGAAGGATTAGTACGTAATGATACCCTGTCCTTATGGAAAATCAAGAAAGGCTCAACTGCCATAAGGGCCTGTAATTCAGAAACCCTTCTTGCAGAGGTAATGGCCAACAAAAGCAGTCTTCCAAGATAAATATTTCAACTCAGCAGTAGCTGCAGGCTCAAAAGGTTGTAGAGTGAGTTTCTCCAACACAAAATTGAGATCCCAAGCAGGAGTAGGAGCTCTTCGTGGGGTCTTATATTCTTTGCCCCTCTAAGAAATTGCTTGAACAAAGGATGAGAAAACAATGGTGGGTTGCAATCATAGTGAGCTGAAATTGCTGCAGCATGAACTTTAATAGAAGAGAAAGACAAACCTTTGTCCAGTAACTCAGTAAGATATTGAAAAGCCACACTCAAATTAGGCTCAGAACTATTTGTCTATAAAAATATTTGAAATATTAATTGTATATGTATTTACCTGAACTAGATGACATTTAAACAATTAGTATACTAATGAACTAATTTAACATCTACCCTTAATGTAATTTTTCATAAGGATAGGTTTGATTGTACAATATTCATTGAGACCAGGCCAATTATGGGCATTCAACAGAATCTGCCACTTTAACTCCTGTATGTCAAGGTCATATTTAGTAATTCTTCCTTGTACATCACTCAATAAATGTTCAATTATACAGAATTTAAAATTATGATCAGTATGTAATTGAATATGCCTAACCAGGGCATTGGTGGTTTTCATGTGTTTTATATCCAGTATATGTTCTTTTATTCTACTCCTGAATTTCCTACTCGTTTTGCCTATATAAAAGGCTCTACACTGTTGACATAATGCTACATAGATTACATTGGATGTATGACAATTAAAATGTCCTTTGATCTTAATATTAATGTGATTGATTTTAATTTTGTCCTGTGTGTCTTGTATGTACTTACATGTTGTACATCTTCCACATCTATAATTCCCAATTGGTCTATTGTTATTATACTGTCGTATTTCAATATTATGCTCAAAAAACTCTTTGAAGGACGTGTCCTTTTTATACACAAATTTAACCGGTCCTTTAAATATTGATGCCATCATATGTTCATCAATATACAAGTTCCAATTCCTATTAATAATATTCCTTATTATTGGTGTACAATCATCATATACTGAAATGTATAAAGGCATCTGATCCTTATTTTCATACAAAATCTTGTTTACACTTTGATCATATCCATGGTTTAAAATGGCTTGATATATTCCTACCTGTCTCTTATTTTTCACTTCTTGTTTAATAGTTTCACATAGGATTTCTGGGTATCCCCTGCTTATAAACATACTTTGCATAAATTCCAATTCATCATACAATTCGGTCTCCTCACTAATCATCCTGGCTGCCCTGACCATCTGGCCCTTAACTACACCCTTCTTTTGATGGTCAGGGTGCCAGCTGTCATAGTGAAGATAGGAGTTGGAAAATGTTGATTTTCTATGTATGTTGGATTTTAAATATTCCCTATGTTTATCAAAAGTTAACTCCACATCCAAATAGGATATACTTTCATAGCCAATATGATGTGTAAACTTTAAGAATCGCACATTTTGATTTATGTATTCAAGAAAAATATTTAAAGATACCTCATCTGCATCCCATAATATAAAGATATCGTCTAAATATCTAGTGTATGTTTTAAAATATTGTTTGAATGGACTATTGAAAATATAATTGTACTCCCAATATGTCATTATTAAATTAGCATACATGGGGGCGCATGCTGCCCCCATTGCAACACCATCAATTTGTTTATAGTAATGTCCTTCATAGTACAAAAAGTTGTTATGTAGTACTATTTCCATTAAACTAATCAGGGTATTAATCTTGGTTTGGTCAAATGTTTTTGATTCAAAAAGCTGTTCTTCTAACCAAATCAACCCTATATCATGGGGTATTGATGTGAAAAGATTACAAACATCTATAGTAACCATAATGTTTCCATCCTTCATTTTAACTTTATTCATCATGTTAAGGAAATCCCATGAGTCCTTTGTGATGTATGGAAATTTAGACATACTTAACTTAAAATGGTTATCAAGATATTGACTGATGAAACATGTTTTGTTCCTCTTCCCATCCACAATAGGCCTGAACTGTAAGTTATTCAGACCCTTGTGGATTTTTGGAATTCCAAATATTCCACTAATGACCGGAAAGTCATTAGATAGATATTTGTGTTCATCCTCTGTCAATTCACCTTGCATTAACATATCTTCTAATCTATTATCTATCCTTTGATGAGCAATGTTGATTTCATTTAAACTTATTTCAGAGTAAGATTGACCTAACAACATGGTAGTCATATATGTGACATATTCCGCTGTGTCAGTTATGACAACTCCACTGCCTTTATCAGGCCTCATTATTCTAATATCTTTAATATTTAATATTTCTTTAAATATTTCCTCATCACTTTCTGTCATGTTACTGTGTATAGGAGTATTATAATATTTAAAAAAATCCCTAATGTCCATTTCGGCCTGTTTTTCAAAAATAATTATTTTGTCATTCATAGGGGGATTGAAAATACTAGGTTTACACAAATCACTCGCTATATGGTTTCTCCTGTTGTCCTGTACATTTCCCTGAAAGAATAATTTCAAGTTTAGTTTTCTACTGAATAATTTCAAATTGACAATAGAATTCACTAATTTCCCCTTGCGACAGGGTACAAAATTGTGTCCCAATGAAAATAAGTTCGCATGTTTACTGTTGAATGCATATTTAGAATAATTAAATATTTTATAGTCCCCATAAGTATTGGTAATAATGTTAGGGTTACTTAAAGGTTCTTTATCAAATAATTCTAAGTTATCATCCAATGTACATGTGTCTTCTTTATTCAAATACCTTTCGATATTAAGGTCAATATGGAAATTAATAGAATTGTGAAATTCATCACCTAAAAAATCAATGCTGTTCTCTTTCATACCATTATTCGTCATGTCATTACCTGTGTTGTCAGTGTAACAGCTCGGCATGTTAGAAGAACCAATAATGTCAGGGTATTCATAAATAGTCAAGTCTAATAATGCTTGATCCTCTTGTGCTGACTTATTTAACTCTAAATCTATATCTCCCTGACAATTTGTAATATTTAATTCTTCAGCTGTTAACTGGGCGGAAAAGCCACCATTATGCTTAACAACATCATAATCCTTAATAGTGCAATAGTTGTCATTTGTTTCCGTACCACACTGAATACAGCCATACCTAGTCCGCTCGTGTGGACTAGTTACCATGTCACCTATCTTGTACACTAAATGATCATAACTAGCATTATCCCCATAAGTATGACTGTATTTCCCCATATTACAACTAATTGATGCTCGCTGCATGCGAGGTTGTATAACATTGCAAACATCATAAACATCATTATGTCCCAAACTTTGTTCACACATACCATGTTGGAGCTGCGACATTTCTAATATAGTTGTAGGTTGGTATAAGTCCACAGTCGGTACAGCAATGGGGTAGTCTATGTCCATATTATAATCCATGCTGATGTCGATTCTCTTTAGCACAAGTACCTTTCACAGTCTGTTAGACTCTGCCCACAACCCTCAATGTGCTGCTCTAAAATACTTCTAATACTGGACCAAGTAAAAAATGTAAGAAGACACAGGACAGAAATCAATGTAAGAATGCTTCCTGAAGCCACAGCACTACTGACAGATTCAAGCATCGTGGTGAATAACTATAGTTTTCAATTATTAGGAAAAAGTTTTGGGACACAGCTACAGGAATACATGATCATAACATGCACGACAGAATTTCCAGCTCTGTCCTGAAGGGTAGCTCTTCTAGGACAGCACACTCCATCTTAAATCCCACGGGCCATATCCACTTTGTAATTGCTTATAAAGGTGTTCAACCAGGCAACAGCTGCTCAAATACCTTCCAAGCAGGCACTACAAGAGGAGGCTAAGGATATAAATGGTTCTGGTAAAATGTGCTTTAAAGAGATGTCTGTAGTGTTCTGTCATACACTAGACATAACAAAAAACAGAATGAAACCAGAAGCTTACCTGGAGGCCACTGCGCATTATAAACTTTTTGTCTCTGCAATCCTTAACAAAGGAAACAAACAGCTACACATATGTGATTGCCTTGTCTTAACAGTACCACAGTTACCTGTAAATACTCCATGCAGTTAAAGACATCCTCAATGGCCTGAGTACTACAACAAAAAAACTGACAAATGAAAGAACCAATTTTATACTGGCTTTCACAGCCATCTTAGGCTTGAGGAAGAGTGCAGTTGTAATCAACTTGGGATTCTGGCTTCTGGGATGTAGCTTAAAAAGCATCCAAAAGCATTTCATGGTTTGGAGAAAGAACTATATATTTAGGAGGCCCCCAGTCTCAGAAGATCCACGCATCTTTTCTGAGAAGCACAGGCCTATATTTGCGATACCTGAAGTACTCCCTCACAAGTCAGTACTTCCAAAATGAAATGTCCTCTTGGATTGAGTCAGAGGTCAAACTATCCTATGTTAAAAACAAAAAGTACGGAAAGTTGTAAGCTCTGATCAAATTCTCTCTCATAGTCAGTGCAATTTGAGTCTCTCACAGAAGGGACCTTCTTCCTCCTTTTAAGTGAAGGATGCTTCAGACACAAATGGCTTAGCAAGAGCTGGCTACAGGCTGCATTAAAAACTGATAGAAACTATACACCAACTTACCCCAATGAGGCCATATTTTAGATGGGACTAACAGGGAGTGACCCATTAGGAAGCAGACGCTTAGGCTTAGTAAGAGCGCCAGCGTTAGGCATCTGGGTCTCAGGTGGCCTCTGATGATTTAGAAACCTGAAGGTGGGCATACATAGGTTCAGATTTGTTGGCAGAGATGCCACTCTAAACAATTACCATGGGAAATCCACTCCCCTTTCCCTAATCACTAGGTACAGCCCTGGGAGGATACAGGGGAGACTGGTGTCTGACACACACTTTTGGGCCTGGTCTTCAATTCAGTAGGACATGCTAGAAGCCAAAGGTGTGGTGGTCTCCAAAGGGGTAATGCAAGAAACCACAATGGTAAGTACCATCGGGCTACAGGCTGCTCGAGGGCCTCAGTGCAGGTGATGCCCTTGGACCCAAGATGAAATCCACAATCCCTGGACACACTTCACCCTGTATTTCATATTGACATGGATGCTAACAAAGCCCTGCTATTGAACACACATAGCTGTATGGCCAAACAATGCCACAAAACTCTTTTGTCTGGTATGCCCAAAAGGCTTCCTTACGTCTCTTTAAAATCTTCAAATAAATACACATACCAAATTGTGTAATTGGTGAATCCTGGATGAGGGCAAGGAAATAAATGCACTGACTGGGGTCGTCTTTATATGGTTATGAATTGGTTAGTAAAAACAAACAAATGAGAAAATGCAAGAGGATGTACATGTGAAGAATTAAGGTATCACGTATCCTATTATGTCACATGCAGATAATATTACTCTTATGGCTAAGACTAGTAAGAAGATGAAACAGGTTAGAAGGTATGTAAACTGAAGGTTGAGTAAGTTGGGAATGATGTTAAATAGAGAAAAAAATAAAGGTTTTGGGTCTTCTGAACTGACAAAAGGAATACAATTTGAATTAAGTGAAATTTCAGTGTTGGGAATAAAATTTGGAGAATCAAATACAATTAAGGAACAATGGGAAAAACTTTTAAGTATGTGGAGTAGATATACATTTTCTTTAAAGAAAAAAAATTATATTTGATAAATTCTACTTGGATGGATAAAATAGCATATATTACAAATACACACGATACCAAATGATATGGAAAAACAATTTACTGAGGTGATGCTTAGATTTATCTGGGGCTCTAGGATGAATTCTATTACAAGAGGTTATTGTACTTAAATAAGGAAGAAGGTGGGTTGGGTTTAATAAATCCTATACTTTATTGAGTATAATGTAGTCAGGTGGATTAAAGGAAAATAAGACAATTTGTTAGTAACAATTTTGAAGAAAAAATATGAAAGGGAATGGTGTTTATTAAGTATAAATAAAAGAGTGAGAGAGTGGACAAATCAAGAAATGAATATGTATCAAGAAAAAATAAGAACGTGGAAGTTAAAAAATAGATAAAACTGAGTACTATAGAAAAATATGGTATAAAATACAATGATACAGAAATATTTTGTGAATCCTCTGGGTCATTTAACAGAAGACAAAATAAAAGCTATAAAGGAAAAGAATAAAATACGTAAGGAATATGCTGATCGTCAGGAATTTTTGTGGAGATTATAAATAAAAAAAATACTGGTAAAGGGAAATATGCCATACAAGAAAATAAATTAAAGAATTTAATGAAAGACCAGCACTGGTAGTGTTTTAACAGAATATAGAACAGAAGCTGCTGTTAAAAAAGGAATACTTAGCAAAGCATACAAAATATTGCATGATAATTATAAGAATCAATAAGAGGAGCTTAGAAAGGATTCGGAAGAGAGATTGGATTAGCAATTCACAAAGAGACAATGGGGGGAGGTATATGTATATCTCCCAAATATGCAAGAAAGTCTAGAAGATTTAGTATCTTTGCCTGGAAGTGTTTACATAGGTATTTTTATACCTCAAGTACACACCAAAGAATTTGTCCTCAGGTGGAAAGCACATGTTGGAGGTGTGACGGGCAGGAAAGAGGTGGCTGGGAACATATTTTTGGGAATGTAATGAGCTGGAAGACTTTAGTAATTCCCTGACCTCTCTGTCAGAGATACTGGGTTAGCGGATTGGCTTGACTGTGGAGATAATTTTTTTGAGCTATGATATGGAATCGGAATTGCCTAGACATAGTAAAGCCTTGCATAGTCTAATTATGGTGGCTGCCAACAAAGCAATTACTAGAAAATGGAAATCAAAAAGTCTAGACCAACTTTACTAGAAGTAGTGAATATAGTAAGAGAAATAAAACAACTGGAGTTGTGATCTTTAGAAAAGGGAAGGAGCAAACTACATAAGAAAAAATGGGAACTGTGAGAACAATATATGCAGAGAAGGAACAAGGTTTAAGAGGCTGGATTTGAATGAGCCAAAAAATGCTTATCTGACAATGACTGGTTAGATTACAAATTATGTATGGTGTTTGCAACTACAGTTGTTTCAATGGTGTCTGTGAAGTATAATATTTTCAACTAAAGTTGTGTCAATTTGTTTTTCATTTATATAAATGTACAACTGCCTATGTTATAAAATGGAAATTTAATAAAGATATTTGTTGAAAAAAAGGAAATAAAGAATTTGTCATTTTGTGGGGAAATGGAAACATAAACAAACAAGCGTAACGCTATCAGCTGGAACAACATGAATCAATAATCCACCATGTATGACGTCAACTTTTATTGCCAAATGGTAACAGCTGAACATGGTCATTTATGGATTGTATAGAATGAAAGATGACAAACTATATTTAATGGAAAGTGGGTAATACCCAATATAATACAGACAATTAGATGGCGGTTGTGGAAGAAGGAATGGGGGTCCATAGAAAAAGATGGATGTGTTGTAAAGTAAAGAAGATTGTGAGAATTTGTTAATATGTAAATTTAAATATCAGCATTGTATTGATTTTGTAAATATGAATTTATAAAATAAAGGACCCCTACTCATCTTTGTTGCAAGGGGGAACCATTTTGTAGGAGCACTTCTTATTTCCATTCTAGGTGCAGAGGTGGCCTAGAGAAACAGGGAGGCAGAAGGAGAGAGAGGGAGATGATGGAGAGGTGAGAGAAATGGAGGAGAAGGCAAATATTGAGATTGCGGAATGTGAGCAGCATTCTGAGGAGATATTTCAAAGAAATCTGTTTGATAAAGATGAGCCAAGAAATGATGAATACATAAATATCAACCTCCAGCTGGGAGGATTGTGGGATGATTTACTTAAAAATGGTGATGCAGAGTGACAGAAAAAGGAGGAGATATTTTCTATGGAGACATCATGGAGAAAATACAAAAGGGGGATGCAGAGACAATCCTGAAGAACAGTGGTGAGATGGAAAAGAAAACATACGCAAAGAAAGTAAGAGAAGGCAAGAGTGGAGCAGCAGGAAAGAAAGAAGAAGAAGAAAATGAAAAACAGAAGTACGCAGTATGGATTCAAAGTAAAGAAGACAAAGAAATGGACAAGTATGAAGTGTGGGAAAATTTAATATCTCCTTTTGGTGTAAAAGACCATGGGGTAAGAGTAATTATTTTATTAACAATGAGACATTTTGTGATGTTATTAAGGCCATTTTTTTCAATGGAAAATTCTTGGAGAATATGACAAAATGAAAGACTGTATCCCATGGAACCTTTATATGATAAAAGCATTTAACAGGGAAACAAAAAATCATGTACAATTTTGAACAGAGGTAGAAAGAGAGACTTTGAAAGGACATTTGAAAACTTTATGTAAAGAAGAACTGGACACTGCAAAAGTATATGACAAAGGGGGTTTGTGGACTGGTGGTCGGGACTGCAATACTGTGATAAAGACAGAAAGAGAAAAAATATACATATAGCAAGCATGATAAATGTGGAGGGGAATAGGGGTGTTGTAGAATACTGGGGACAACTCAAAACGTGTTTTTTTTTTTGTGTAAAAGAAGGACACTTGATAAGTAACTGTGACAAAAGAAAATTATATATTTGTGGGGAAATGGGACATGATGCAAAAACGTGAATTGAAATGTTATAAATGTAACAAAATTGGACATTTATGGATGTTTTGCAAAAATTCAAATAAAAGTATGGAAAAAGAGAAAAATGTGAACAGAGAAAAAATTTAGAAGAAGTAGGAATAAAAGAAAAATTAGATGAGAAAAAAATGAAGAGGACACAGAAGAAGGCTTTGAAATAAGTGATGAAGACATAAATTGGGAGGTAGTAAGAAAAAACGAATTGGTAAAAGGCAGAAAAAGAACATTTAAAGGGATAAGCATGAAAGAAAAAAGAAAGGAATGGATGAAAAATAACATATACAGCTAAGGATTGGGGGTTGGGATAATGGCTAAGCTGTTTGACTCACAGACATAAGGTACTGTGCTTGAGTCTCACATTTGACAGGAAAATTGGATAGGCTTAGAATGACCTACTAAGAAGTCTATCCTAGTAATTACCCATGAAGCAATGAAATTTTAGTTATGTACTTACCATAACTTGGCATCTGTGTTATCTGTAGTCACCATTCATCAAGTTAGGGTCTTGGATCCGATATCAGATCCGAGCCAGCATACTCAGACAAACAGCTTAGCTCAAGCTCCTCCCCTCCCATGATGCTCTGCTGTCCTCTAACCCCTCAGATCGAGTTTGCATAAGGAAAAAAGGCAGACCAGAACAACCACCACCAACATAGGACCACCAACATCCTGCCAATCTCTCAGGAAGGGGGCTGGAGGGTGGGACCGTGATGAATGGTGACTACAGATAACACAGATGCCAAGTTATGGTAAGTACATAACTAAAAATCTGATGTTATCTTAGTCACCATTCCTCACATTAGGGTCAGAGTCCCCCAGCTACCTGAATCTTGGGAGGCCTCAAGGAAGGACATGCTGAAGAACCATGTAGCCAAAGGAAGCCCTTCCTCTAGAAATAAAATCCAACTTGTAGTGGGAGATGAACATGTGAGAAGAAGACCAAGTTGCTGCTGCACAAATATCATCTAAGGATTGACAATCTGCAAACGCAGTTGAAGTAGACACCACCCATGTACAATCAGCCTTTACTGCTGCAGATTCTGAAGAATAAATGACGGAAATACATTGCAAAATCCAGCGGGAGATTGTAACTTTCGAAATTCCTCTGCCCTTTCTGTTCACAGAAAAGGCTACAAACAACTGGTCTGAATGTCTAAATTCCTTGGTCCTATGAAGATAAAAGCATAGTTGGTGAGGAACATCCAAGGTGTGCAGAATGTATTCCCCTTTATTGGCATAGTTAGGGAAGAATACTGGGAGATGAATACACTGACTGATATTAGCTGCTGAAGCTACCTTGGGCATAAAAGATGGATCTGGTTTCAGAGACACTCTGTCCTTATAGAAAATTAAGTAGGGCAGCTTAATAGTAAGAGCCTGTAGCTCAGAGACTCTCTTTGCAGAAGTTATTGCCATTAAAAGGGCAGTTTTCCAAGAAAGAAATCTGACATTGCAAGATGCAGCCGGTTCGAAGGGTGGTTTTGTTAATGCCTGCAGCACCAAGGCCAGATCCCAAGGAGGAGATGGGTGCGTAACAGGGGGTCACAATAGAAAAACACCTTTCAAAAAGGCCTTACAGAGTAGAGAAGAAAAGGTAGATTCGTCATTAAGATGAAAATTTGAAATCGCTGCTAACTAAACCTTGATCGTGGAAAAACTGGCCCCTTCCTTATATAGAGAAGTCAGAAATAGAAGGATCTTGGGAATGGAAGCTGAAAAGGGGTCCAGATGTTTGTTCTATGCCCAGACAGAAAATCTCCTCCATTTACTGACATACACCTTCCTAATGGAAGATCTCTGAGATGCAACGATAATATCCTTCACGGGCGATGCTAGCCTGGACTTAGCCAAGATCACTCGAAGTGGACATACCACACTGTCAGATGAAGGGTCTGAAGGTTCGGGAGCGGAAGCAGAGACGGATGAGATATAAGATCCGGAGATGGATCAAGCACCCGGGGTGGATGCCTCAAGTGAGACCGTAGAAGGGGGAACCACACCTGCTGAGGCCAGAAGGGGGCAATGAGGATCAATTGTGTCTTGAGGCCAATCGTGAGTGAGTGCATCCCTGGGGGATTCCCCCTCTGTGGGGAATCAATACAAAGAAAATGCTGCATTTGTGGTTGAGAGGAGATGCAAACAGATCACAGCTTAGATATCCCCACCAACTGAAGAACTGTCGAGCCACCACTGGATTCAGGGACCACTCGTGAGGGGTCAGAATAGCCCTGCTCAATTTGTCCGCCAACATGTTGGATGCTCTGGGAATGTGCATTGGAATGAGAAAGCGCCCTGTGGACATCGCCCATCCCCAAACCCTCATGGCTTCACGACAAAGTAGATAAGAACATGTGCCCCCTTGCTTGTTTATATACCAAACAACCGCCATGCTGTCCGATAGAACTGCAATCGTCCCCCAAGAGAGGCAATCCTGAAAGGCTTGCAATGATGGAAGGACTGCTCTCATCTCCAGAACATTGATGTGCAGCTTGGTCTCTGAGGAGGACCACTCCCTTGGACGTCATTCCCCAGAAATGCCCCACCCACCCTAGGTGGGAAGCATCCGTGGTGACTGTGGCTGTGGGAATCGGCAGAGAGAAGGACCTGCCTGCTAAGAGGTCCGGTGAGCGAATCCACCACAAAAGATGCTTTTGACACACTGGGGTGAGGCGAATGGTAAACGACAGGGGCTGCAGATACGCTGACCATTGAATTGCAAAGGTCCACTGTAGAACTCTCATGTGGTACCTTGCCATCAGAACCAAAGTAAATGGCAGCCGCCATGGATCCTTGAGCCCTAAGAATGTGTGAAGCTGGAGGACATGTTTGCTACAGCAGAACTTGAACATGGGAGCGTATTAGAGGCACCCTGCGAAGAGCAAGAGCTGCAATCTGCAAAGTGGTATCTAACAAAGTGCCTATGAACTCCAGATACTGAGTAGGAATCAAAGAGGACTTGGCCAGGTTTACCGTAATTCCCAACTGATGGAACAGGGAGAGTAGGGTATTTATGTTGTCCAATAGTTGATGCTTTGTAGGGGCCATTAGGAGCCAATCAACCAAATAGGGAATCACCTGGAGTCCCTGCAGCTGGAGATGAGCTGCCACCACTCCCATGCATTTGGTGAACAACCCGGGGGCTGTGGTGACCAAAGGGCAGGGCCCAGAACTGAAAGTGATCGACTTCCAAGCAAAAGCGGAGAAATCTCCTGGACCGTCTACCCATCTTTATATGGTAGTACGCTTCCTGGAGATTCACTGAGCACATCCAGTTGTTGCTGTGCAAAAGGGGCACAATCAACTACACAGTGACCATCAGAAACTTCGACTTCTGTACAAACAGGTTTAGGCGACTGAGGTCCAGAACAGGATGTAGGTCCCCTGTTCTCTTTGGAACTAAAACAAAGTGGGAATAACTTCCGGATACTCTCTGCCCTGTGAGAACTTCTTGGATGGCTCTTTTTTGAAGAAGGTTTGCGACTTCCTGTTGTGCCAACTCTTTCTGACTGGGTGGCACATCCGGAAGAGTTTTGTTTTTATGGGGGGACTGACAAAAAGGGAATGCAATAGCCCCTGGATATAATGGTTAGCACCCATTGATTGTTTGTAACATCTGCCAGGCTAGAGGGTGCATAGATAACCGGGTCTATATTAGAACATCGAATAATTAACAGTTCGAATCACTAAAGATCGACCTTTAGTGATCGAACTGTTAAAACATCGAATGTTCAGGAAAAAAAAATAAAAACAACAAAAAAAAACTAAATGGTGTAGGCAGGGGGGCAAGCCCCTGCGCAGCCCCCACACCCCCTGCTACTTAAATATACCAACTCTGACACTGCACTACATTGAAGTAAATGGAAATCTCCCCTTATGGAGATTTCCGTTTACTTGTTCAATGTTCTGCAGTTTCGCTATTCTCGTGCCGACAATGTCAGATTGGACATTGTCGGCTTTTGAGAGTGTAATATAGACCCTAGATAACTGACCCCCGACTGCCTTTAGGGAAGGGCAGTTGGACAACGTCTCAAGGACGCTGAAGGGTTTTCTCAGAGAAGGGGTCCTTGGAACCTTGATTCTGCGGGCCTCCTCTGCCCCTGGGGTGACATCTGCCATTGAAACCTCTTCTCGTCCCCTAGAGGCGGAATAGTGTTGAACATCCTGGAATAAAGATTGTGCCTTACAAAACCACATTTTCTTCTTCCCTTTCTGGGTCTTAGAAAAAGACCTTTGAGGGGTAGAAAATTTGATCCAAATGGCCGACAACGTCTTCCCTTCCTGTTCACTGTGGGTCAACATCTCCTTTATGCTGGGACCAAAGAGAGTGGAACCATCGAAGGGGGCACTGATAAATGACGTCTTGAAGGCTTCTGCAAACCCGCTTAGGTGCAACCAGGCATGACATCTAATGGCAATACCTGAACCCACCATCTGTGAGGACCCTTCCACTGCGTTGGAAATTAGCCTCATGGACGAATTAGCAAGTGAATGAAGGGTGGCCAGCTTGGGAGAAATCACCTTAAATTCCTCCTCAGACACAGACCCTGTGAAGGAAGTAGACAGCTCCTTAATCAAATCCCTCTGGAGACTGGTGAAATGAGTAAGATAATTTAAGGCTCACAGACTAAAGGAAGCCGAAGTGCACACCCCCTTTTAGAATCTGTCCAGAGCTCTCAATTCATGACTGGGAGGGTGGACAGAACACTCTGCTCCGCCAACTCCTTTTTGGTGGCAGTGGCCACTACAATGGCATCAACCAGGACCGCCTTGGACCACAAGGTTTTATCTGCTGGAAATTTGTCCATTTTCTTGGGCACTGGCTCCATGGTATCTGGCTCCTTCCAAGCCCTGCTGACCATGAGGCTGATAAGAGGGTCAGCAGGGAGGAACACCCAAGAGTTAGATGGGCCCATTCTGAAAGCCTCCAGAAATACGGTTTCCTCAGTAGACAGGGATTGGGCAGACCAACCGCCCTTGAGGATCTCGAGAATGTCTCCAAAGGAGATGTCCTCGGGCGGAGATCTCGGGGACCCATCCCCTTCATCGGCATCCATATCTTCAGTTAAAGACTCCATGGGGGAGTCTAGATGTCTCCTCTTACATGTTCTCTTCCTCGGACCTTCCTCCACCAGAGGCAGTGGGGAAGACTCGGAAGAGGAGGGGACCTCTATGGGGGAGGCTCCCCCTGGAGGCTAGACCGGACAGGCTGACTGGAAGCAGGATGAGGAGGTCCGCTCAGCTACTGGGGCTGGGTAGGATGACCGTGAGTGAGGGAGGTAGCTCTGATAGCACAGAAGGACCTTTATGCCACCCAGAAAGTGGAGGGACTGGAGGAGATTCTGTCCCCCTCTCCTGCCAATAATACCAGAGCCAAAGAAAGGGTAGATCCCCTGGACCCCCAGCTCTGACAGACAGCATTGGTCAGAGCTGTTGAATGTTTAAGTGCCTAGGGGCAGAGACCGGTCTGACAAACCTGGACCAGAATCTAACCCCATGGACCCCGGATCAGCAGCCCAGAGGGATTGTCTGTCCTGAGGGCATAAGACCAGAACCAATCACTGATCCCAATGGGGTAGGGACCAAAGTGGGACCTGAAACTCCCATCGCCTCCGTGCCATGCACCATTCCCTAGGAATCCAAACCAAAGGTCGGATGAGGAGCAGTTAAGTGGGGAGTGGAAGACTGGTTCCCCGAACTATGGGCTGGGGAAGCCAGAAGCTCCAACTCCAGCTGAGTTTTCAGAAAAGACCACATCATCCTGTCCATATCCACAGAAAAAAACACTCATGGAGGAGATGGAGGACCTGGCTGGGGAGCTGTGTCTGGACTCAGAGGATCTCCTCTTGTGTTCCCCCAAATGAGGCCAACGAGGAGGGAAAAACACCAGCTCTACTCTCAAGGGATCCGAGGGAAACTCCTCCACTGTAATGGACTCTGACATGGGCCTCGGATCCGACCTGCTCAAAACCGAGAAAACCGGAGGATCCGAGGTAACTGTTCTCGAATCTCTTGGATCCAAGAAGGTTTGATCTGTAGTCAATGCACCCATCCTCAGATCCGGGGTCTCGAATCTGGAGCCTTGGATCCACGGGTGGGAACCAATAGTGTTGGATCCGAAGACCTGGATTCCGATCCAGGAGTGGACTCCATAGAGACTCTGGGACCCAAGGCTCTTAGGTCTGACACCATTCCAGCTGGAGTCGGATCCGAGGACTTGGGATATGGTAGCAGGGGCCGTTTGGAAGGGACCTCCTCACCTAGAGGAACCTTCTTCTTGGCCTCTGAAGGGCCCACTTTGGTCGGGGTAGCAGAGACCAAGGGGCCCCCCTTAACCAGGCCTTTAATCAGCAATTTGTTTTGGTGGTTGATCAGGGCTCTGGGGTTGAAGGCAGCGTAAATACCACATTCAACCTCCAAATGGTTGCCGCCGAGACAATAGAGACACTCCTCGTGTGAGTTGGAAACAGGCATTTTTCTACTAAATGAGGAGCATCGTTTGAAACTCAAGGGTTTGTCCGACATAGTTCAAACCCTAACAACAACACAGCTGGAGGAAAATCCAAACACAAGAATCCAACATATGTGGAGTCAAAAAAACAAATAATCCATCCGAGACTACTACAACGAACTGTTGAACTGGAACGGAACACAATAAAAGTCGGCCAAAAAGAGTTAGTGCTATTTATTATAAATTACACTTTCAGCTAGGACAGTGCCTAGCCTTCTTCAGACAAACAGTTAAAATATGGTAAACCTATGCCTTTTATCTAATCAAGTCAGTGATGTCATCAATTAAGCAATGTTGTTAGTAACCATAACAACATATTGTCGCAGCCTACTTTTATATAACAAGTTATAACTCTAACTTATAATACAGGAAGTGATGAACAAAACAATATATATTCCTATCTCATCTTATGTTTAAAAACACACTTATATGTGTATACATGTTAAAAACTAAACTATACAAATTTAATAACAACATACTCTACTTAAAACACTAAATCAAATTCATACTAAATAAGTCAAATTCATAAAAATACTTATGAATTCCCTGGTTCTCCTCTGTGTGAATATAAGGACTAAAAAATACCTAATTAAACAAACGCTGCACTAACCAACCTTTAATTCCTGGTTAAACTGTTTTATGCAAAAACTTTGTATATTTGCATTGTATTCAATTTTTATCTATTCAAAGTTAGGAGTTTCAACAGACTTTTAATGGAAATACTATCATTAATCCCTGGGGGAATATGAGCCCTCGTTCGCACTTGCCACTTCAGTTCATCTGTTTTGAGCAAAATTTGCCAAGGACCCCCCCCGAATGTTCTCAATTCTCTGTTGTAAAACTGTGAACCTAAAGGTGTGTGCGGGAAATTCAGAGCAGTGTTTAGCTAAAGCATTGTTAAAATCTTTCTTCTTTATTGCATAACAATGCTCATATATTCGCTGCCTAAAACGTCTCTCCGTTTTCCCAATGTAAAACAAGTTACATGAATTACAACAAGCAGCGTAAATCACACCCTTAGATTCACAGTTGAATTTTCCTTTTATTTTGTATGTGTTGTGGTTCAAAACCACCTGGTTACCAACCAGAATGTGTTTACATTGTGAACATGAACCACATTTAAACGTCCCATTAATTCTCCCATAAGAATTCCTGCTATTAATGTTGCTCTCTAAGAGGGCTTTAAGATTTTGACCACGTCTGTATACTATTCTAGGGCTAGAACCAAGAATTCTAGAAAGGGAATCATCATTTTTAATGAGGTCCCAATTTATTTATTACCTCTCTAATAGACCAAAAATCTAAAGAGAATGTATACAAAAAGCTGGCTTGATAACTTACATTACCAGCTTTTTTATCTGGCAATTCATCAGATAGACTAGCCAATCCATTAAGAACTGAGTGAGAAGATGAGCTTGATTGTCCTTTTAATAAAGGAATAAAATAACCAACATTACGCTTGAAAACTACTTTTTTTGTTTTGTTAACAAGTTGACTAGGATAGCCTCTTTTAATAAACATGTTACATAGGTCACATTCAGTCTCAAAGTCTAATTTGTCCGAAATCATACAGGTGGCCCTCACCATCTGGCCTTTGACCACCGCTTTCTTTTGTTGCTAGTAAAATGAAGGAAACAGTTTGAATACGTTGGTTTCCTGTATATAGAACTTTTGTATCTACTATTAGACTTGTCATTAACTAATCAAATGTCCAAATAGTTGATCGCGGTTGTACCTATGTTATAAGTAAACTTTAGAAAACTTGTGGTCCTGTTAATGTTGTCAATAAAGACTGGTATCATGGACAGTTCTCCATTCCAAATACAAAACATGTCATCCTGTTATCTAGTATACCAGGAGACATTGTTTTGAAATAGTTGGTCTTTAAACAACAAGTTGTTTTCCCAATAAGCCACAGTGGCATTGGCGAAACTAGCGCCACATGGAGAACCCATGGCCACACCAGTTTTCTGCAGGTAAAACATACCCTCAAACAACATAAAATTGTTCTTCAAGACCATTTCAAGCAAAGTCTCAATTATGTAAATGATATTATCATTTGCTTTCTTACTATGCAAAAATACCAAATTAGACAAAACCCACTAAGAATACTAACAGTAAAATCAATAACTACACCAAGAAGCTTCTTTAACAAAGGTTAAAACAAGGGTTATAACACCCAAAGAAAAAAGGCACCAAATGATGTCAAAACCGGGAGGGGAAGGGGAAACAACTACAACAACAGCTGAACCACTACTATCCAAAGGGAAACCTAAAAGACAGGGAAGAAACCCCAAAACAAAGAATCTTACAATTAGTAGAACCTACTTACTACCCATGAGGAGCTGAGCAATCTGTGTATGTCTAGATTAAGTGGCAAACAAGATCTGAGGGGGTTAGACAGCAGCAGAGAATCACGGGAGGGGAGGAGCTTGAGCTAAGCTGTTGGTCTGAGTATGCCGGCTCGGATGAGATATCGGATCCAAGACCCTAACATGAGGAATGGTGACTAAGATAACATCAGATCCATGAATCTAAGAAAAAGGGAAAATGACAATTTTTGAGTGCTTTCTGTAAAAGTGAATAGTATTAATAAGAAGAATGGGGTTTTTGGAGTGGTGTAATACATATGTAGACAGAATTATGTTAGAATACACAATATTTTCAACAAATGCAGAAAGATTACAAACAGAAAAACTATGGGGAGGAAAGATAATCTGGAAGGTGGGAAATGAGAGCTGTTCTGGAATAGCTGTATTCCGCAAAATACAGTAAAGATATCGGATGCAATGTTAGCAAAAATGAAAGATTAACCATTGAAATTTAAAATGGAATGAACTAGTATATAGAATTATAACATTATATGTTTATACTAATTGTTAAGAAAAGGAAAGCTTATTACTCAGATTTTAGACTATGTGGTGATAAATATGAATATTTTAGCAACAACAGACTTTAACTGTGTTTTAACAGTCAAGCGTAATAAGAAAGGAAATTATTTAACAAAAATGTTAGAAGTTATAAGATGTGGCAGATTAAAATGAGAAAAAAATTCATGGACTTACAAAAGGGGTATGCATAGAACTGCAATATATTATTTTGCAGTATTAGAAAGCTTAGTTATAGGAAAGGGGGAGATAGTTGAAATAGGATTTTCTGATCATCTTTACATTTGTTGACCGAATTGTCGGGTTCCACAGAGCCTGTTTCAGCGGAGGCAGAGGAGAAATGAGGCCATGAGATCATTTGAATGTGCATGTGAGGAGAACCGGAGGTGGAGGAGGAAACTGCGAACACAGGGAGAACATGCATGCCAACACACAAGGCACCCCAGCCGAGAATCGAACCGGAGAACCTCTTGCTGTGAGGTGACAGTGTTAACCACTGCACCACTGTGACGCCCCCAAAATACCTTGCAAAATACCTAGAGATAAAGGAAAACAAGGAACATATAAAATAGGCAAATGAATAAAAAGGATAAATGAGAAAGCATGGAATTAAGAAGGAAAGAGATTAGTAATGCAATTATGGAAAGATCATCTTATTATGAGAACATTTTACAAACATTGGTCTGAATGATGGATATTTAAGAAAAAATATAAAAAAATGTTTTTACAGTGGTAATATGACGTGAAAAAAGTAGAGAAAGAAAAATATAAAAGAGCATACAACGATGCATTGGAAGATTTAGAACATTGACAAAGAAAAAGAATTATATGAAAGAAATCAAGAAAAAAATACAAAACTTTTAGTTATGTACTCACCATAACTTCAGATGTTTGGGATCCATCTCGCCTACATTCTGAATGATGGGTTCGGAGCCGATCCCTCGGCTCCGACTCGGCACGCTTATGCCAAAGAGCGAAGTCTCTTATTGGCTGAGCTTACTATATCCCAGGATGCACCACCAACAGTCCCCCAGATCTAGTTTGTCCGCATACATGCACACATGCATACCCTGCTTATATAACATCGTCAGATGAAACAAGATAAACAACAGTGGAGCTCAAAACCTTCTATCTCTTCTGATCTCCAAGGCAGGGGAAGGAGGGTGGGTATTAGGAATGTGGCGAGATGGATCCCAAACATCTGAAGTTATGGTGAGTACATAACTAAAAGATGTTATGTGATCCTATCTCGCCTACATTCTGAACGATGGGACAGCGTCCCTAGAACCTGAATGCTGGGTGGCTAACTGGAAACCACTCCTGAGCACTGTGGAACCAAATGAAGCTCGTCCTTTAGATGCCACATCCAATTTGTAGTGGGAAATGAAAGTGTGCGGGTTGGACCAAGTAGCCGCAGCACAAATGTCACTAATAGCAAGCTTGGAATGAAAAGCTATAGAAGTAGCCATAGCTCTGGTAGAATGAGCTTTGACAGATGATGCTAGTTGCTTATTTGAAGAAGAATAGGCCTGAGTTATGCAATCTCTGATCCATTTTGAGATTGTAGCTTTTGTGATGGTTTGTCCCAATTTATTATCTGAGAAGGACACAAACAACTGGTCTGACTTCCTAGTTTGCTGGGTCCTGTCTAAATAGAATCGTAACTGCCTGTGAACATCCAATTTATGGAAGTATATTCTGCCTCATTAGAGAATTTTGGAAAGAAAACTGGTAGTTCTAACGATTGTTGAAGCAGAAACTAGAGCAGACCTTTGGGACAAAGGATGGATTAGGCCTAAGAGATACTCTATCTTTGTGGAAAATCAGATATGGTGTTTTAATAGACAGGGCTTGAAGCTCTGAGACTCTTCTTGCTGAAGTAATAGCCACTAAGAAAGGCTGTTTTCCATGACAGATATTTTAATTCACATGTAGCTGCTGGTTCAAAGGGGAGATGTTAATCGCGTAACACTAAATCGAGATCCCACGGAGGTGCAGGATGAAAACTGGTGGTCTTAACAGAGCAGCACCTTTAATGAATGTTTTACACAATCTGCTGCTCATCAAAGGAGGATCTATGGATTCATGGAATTTAGAAATAGCAGCTAGTTGAACTTTAATGGTTGAAACAGAAGATCCTTGATTAAATAGGGATGTTAAGAATTTCAAAACCTCTGGGACAGGAGCAGTGATAGGGTCTAAGCCCTTGAGTTGAGCCCAGATAGCAAACCTCTTCCACTTACTGAGGTACAATTTGTTAGTGGTGGGTTTATGGGGCGAAGACAAAATGTGAACAACTTGGGGGTCTAGTGTGTGGCTTCTGACTAAGGACGGAAGTGGAGGAGCCAAGCTGTCAATTTCAGAGATTGAAGAGACTGATGCCAATGTCCCGACTGATGGATTATCAAATCTGGGATCAGGTCTAAGGTCCATGGATCGTCCACTGCATGCTTTTTCAGGTAAGGAAACCATATCTGACGAGGCCAGTATGGGGCAATCAGAATCATTGAAGACCTTAGCTGGGAAGCTTTTGAATGACTTTGGGAAGGAGTGGAATTGGAGGAAAAGCATAAAGCAACCCTGTTGGCCAGGGTTGAGCTAATGCATCCATGGGGCTCTTCCTGATGTGGAATCAAAGAGAAGAATCTTTGCACTTGGTGTTCTGTGGAGTCAAATAGATCGCAACACGGAACTCCCCATCTTTTGAAAACCTGACTTGCCACTGTGCGGTTTAGAGACCATTCGTGAGGAGAGAGATTGTCCTGCTTAATTTGTCGGCTATCACATTTGACTTGCCGGGATGTGAGTAGCCACCAAGAAGCGGTTGGTAGCTACAGCCCATTCCCAAACTCTCATGGCCTCTCTGCAGAGAGGATACGATCTGGTCCCTCCTTGTTTGTTCAGATACCAGACCACTGACATGTTGTCTGTGTGGATGGCGATGATACCCTGAGGAAGGAACTTGTGTAAGGCTTGAAGGGACAGAAGCACAGCCCTCATCTCCAACACGTTGATGTGGAGAAGAGTCTTCCGGAAGCCAGGAGCCTTGAACTAGCCTGCCCAGACAATGCCCCCACCCTGTCTGGGAGGCATCTGTGGTCAGGGTAACCGCTGGAGGGGAAGAACAAAGGGTTGTCCCTGATCTAGGTTGGATGTCTGAAGCCACCAGCGAAGGTCCCTTTGCATATTTCCGTAATCATGATGAGATGATTGAGAGGGAGATCTTGAAAGGTCCATTGAGTTGATAAGAGCCACTGAAGAATTCTCATGTGTAACCTTGCTAGAGGAACTAAAAGAACAGTGGCAGACATGGAGCCTAGAACCTGTAGGACCATCCTGGCTGGGGCTTTGGATCTCGAGATCAGTGCTTGCACTTGGCCCTGTATGGTTCGGATCCTGTCGGCAGGAAGAAAGACCGCATCAATCTTGAGTCTATCTCTGCTCCTATAAACAATATGCGCTGTGAGGGCAGCCAGACAGACTTTGACCAATTGAATGTAATCCCAGGGAAACACACAGTGAGATGGTGGCTTTGAGGTTGTCCATAAGTAGATGCCTGGTGGTGGCAGTCAGGAGCCAGTCGTCGAGATAGGGAAACACTTGGAATCCAAGGCTTCTTAGGTGAGCAGTCACTACTGCCAAACACTTGGTGAACACCCTGGGGCTGTGGTGAGACCAAAGGGCAGAGCACAAAATTGGTAATGACTGGCTCCCAGGCTGAAGCGCAGATACCTTCTGGACGCCTGATGTATCGGTATGTGATAATGGCGTCCTTGAGATCTATGGAGCACATCCAAACATCCTTCTCCAACAATGGGAGAATGGTTTGTAGGTGACCATTGAATTTGGATTTCTGACGGATAGGTTCAGTCTGCTGAGATCCAATATTGGTCTCAGGTCCCCTGTCTTTTGGCACTAAAAGAACCTGGAGTAATTTCCTGATCCGATCTGGTCTGTGGGGACGGTTGGATGACTCCTTTTGCAGCAGCTTTAAAGCCTCTGAGGCTGCTATTTCCCTTTGACTGGGTGGTGGGTCCGGGATTCTCTTGGGCGGAGGGGTGAGTGTTTGAATGGGATGATGTAACCTCCGGCAATTATCCGAAGCACCCATCTGTCCTGAGTGATTGACTCCCAGGCTTTTAGGTGCTTGGCAACGACACCCGACTGGCTCGGAGCAGCACAGCTGGGCAATCCCTCAGGGTGTGGGAGGCTGAAGAGCCACGAAAGGACTCGCGGTCTCCAGTGTTGCGGGGCCTCTGCACGCCTCTGGGACGGCATCTCCTGAAAAATTTCCCGCCTCTGCCTCTGGACGGGGAATCTTCCTGCTGTTGGGAGAAAAACTTCTGAGATTTCGGAACCACATTTTCCCTCCTCCTTTGGCCTTGGGATAAGGCCGAAGGGAGTGGAATAACGTGCCCCTACGGCAGATAACGTCTTACCCTCCTGTTCACAGCGGGTAAGGGTGTCTTTACCTTGGGTCCAAACAATGCCGACCCATCAAAGGGGGCGTCGGCAAGGAAGACTTGAAGGCCTCCAGAACTGACACAAGCGGAGCCAGGCTTGTCTCCGTGAGCCACGCCTGTACCTGCCGCTCTACCCGCCTTCGGCCGCATAAGAAATGAGCCTCATGGACGAGTTAGCAATGGGCGAGGATAGCCAACTGAGAGCCAACCGTCTGGGCCAGCTGCTCAGGCAGGTTACCCGAGAGGGTATCTGACAACTCCTTGACCAGATCCCTCTGAAATCTAGTAAAATGTGCCAAATAATTCAGAGACCTTAAGGTAAAGGCCGCTGAAGTGAGGGTGCGCTTCGTGCCTATCCATGCTCCTAGACTCCTTATTAGGAGGATGGATGGACGTTGAAGCCTCTGCTACATCCTGCTGTGTAGCAGATGCCACCACCATGGCATCTACAGCCACACCTTTAGTTAGGAACTCCTTCGGGGAGCAGATAAGAATTTGTTTGGGTGAGCAGGCACTGGTTCCACAGTATCTGGGTGTTCCCGCCCTTGACAAACTAAATCCAGAAGCTCATCGAAGGCGGAGACACCCAGGAGGCGGAGGGCTGAGCCCCAAAGGCCTTGAGGAGCACTGACTCATCAGCAGAGGGGTTTGGACATCCAGCCGCCTCGTTGTTTAAGGATCTCAAGATGTCTGCAAAGGAGACATCATCCGAGGACGACTTAGGGGACCCCTCTGCATCATCCATATCCGTGTCAGATGTGATAGACTCGGGGAGTCAACGTGCTTCCTCTTGCACGATCTCTTCCTTGGGGGTTCTTCTGGAGAGGACTCAGAAGGACCCTCAGGAGGGGAAACCCCACTGGGGTAACCTGAGGCCGGGGCTCCACTGTCCAAGGACAGGGGACTACCAAGATCCAGTCTCCGTATGCAGGGAAGGTGCTGGTAAACCGGAGAGATGGCCAAGAGGATTTGGCTAATGCACTCCTCATGGCCCTGAAAGCGGACCACCAGAATCCTGGGAGGTCCAGTCTCCGTGGCCATGATAGTAGGCGGAAGTCCCGCCACCGAAGCACCGAGAGGAGACTTGGAACCGAAAGCATCAATCCCGAAACATCACCAGGGTCCAGGAAGAAGTCCATGTACCAAACTCGGACCCAAGGCCGGAGTTGGAGCAAGGGTCGGAGCCGACTCTGAGATCTCCACCGGCTCCAAGAGCACCTGCTCCAGCGGTGCGAAGCAGTTGGAGGAGGAATAGCAATGGGATGGATGGCCATTGGCTCTGAAGCCAACTGGGTCGGAGCGAAACAATTTTGGAAGACTGGGGACTGGAAGAGTCTTTGGAGCACCCTGTCTATGTCAGAATCAGACATCTTGGATGATCGAGAGGATACAGATCGGGTTCGAAGACCTCTCCTCGGCCCCAATGGACTAGGGGACCGGCTCGAATGGACTCAATGAGAATCGGCCGAGGAAACACACACCAGATTCCATCGGTGCCGAGGCAGACTTCGCCGAGGAGGAAGTGTCTGAGCGGGCGACCCTTGTCGGCTCCGATATCAGTGGAGCCGATGAGGTGACCCGCCTCGATGCCCCAGCCATCGGCTCCGAAGTCAGAGGAGTCGAGGCTGGAGGCATCGAGGCAGACCGTTCCGACCTCGGCTCCGAAGTCTTTGGAGCGAAGGAGAAGGCCTGCTTAGGTCTCTTGGCGGTCGGATCCGACGGACTGGTCGGAGCCAGCGCTTTTCTTTAGCAGGAGTAGGAGAGGAAGACAAGGCTTCTTCAAAGAGGGTTTAATCAACCCTTTAAGAATTAATTTATTTTTCCTCTCCTGGAGGACCCTTGAAGAAAAAGCGTGACACACTGCATGACTCTTGCAGGTGCTTTGCCCTAAACAGTAAACACAAAGTAGATGGTCATCAGTAACAGACATCTTGAAAGCACATTTAGTACATTTTTAAAGCCGGAGGCCTAGGGTTCTTGAGACATAACTGCTAACAATTCCTGACAGGAAATTTAATCACTGTTAAGAGATACTGAGAATCGTAAAGACAAAAAGCCAAAGGCTTACAGACACTGTGTAAAACACAACCTTGAGTGTAAAAACCGGGAACTTGAACACTAAAAGTTCAGTCAGAGAGTTTGACCAAAAAGGCCCTGGATTAAAGTGGGCGCCAAACAAACTCTACACACTCACACACAATAAATTTCAGTCACAATCAAACACAATATCAATATCAATAGCAATAGCTGTTAAAACAGCTTTTGGGTTCAAGGTAAGCACAAAACTGAATGAAAAAAGTAGTTATAAAGCTACTCAGCCCAGCCAGCTCGAGACCACGTCCTTGCAGTTAAGCGGCAAACGAGATCTGGGGGACTGTTGGTGGTGCATCCTGGGATATAGTAAGCTCAGCCAATAAGAGACTTCGCTCTTTGGCATAAGCGTGCCGAGTCGGAGCCGAGGGATCGGCTCCGAACCCATCATTCAGAATGTAGGCGAGATAGGATCACATAACATCAAATGTTATATAAATAAAGATTTTTTTTTACAAAGGAAAACGAGAAAAAGTATCAAGTTACTTAAGCAGATTAGTAAAGGAAGATGGTAGTGTAATGACAAAAATAAAAAATGTAAAAGGAAGAAAAGAAAGAATTCAGGAAAAGATCATGAATAGTATAGTACAATGTGTACAAGACATGTTAAAAGAAAAAAGAAGGAAGTGGAAAAAATAAGGAAAGTAAAAAAGTTAACAGAAATAGATACTAAAGAGTTGGAAAAGGAGATTTCTTTAAATGAGAAACATAAAGTATTAGGACAAGTAAATATAGATTTGACTGCAGGACCAGATGGAATGGTACGAGATATATAAAAATGAAAGGCAGTGGCAACAAAAAAAACATTTTTTTTTAAAGATTTTAAATGACTGGTTAAATGAAGGTTTTATGTATAAAGCATTATGTAGTGGAATACTTGAATATATATGGCAGGACAATAGAAAATAAATAAAAAAACAGAGACCGATAATCCTGAATAATAATAATGAGTATAAGATCTTTATGAAAACAATACAAAAGAGATTTAAAACTGAAATGGAGAATATTATGGAAGACAGTATAGATAGTATAAAGGGGAAGGGTTATCAAGACTTATTAATGATAGAGAAAATCTAACAGATGAAAAAAAATAAAGCCATAAAAATAAAAAGGAAATGGTATAAACAGACAACAAAATATCAAGATTTTTTTGGTGAGACTGGTAATAGATAAACTACTAATAAAAGGAAATATGCTATATAAAAAGAAAAGTTTTAGAATATGTTTACATTGTCGTTAAGAAGAAACTAAGGAACGTGTTTTTGAAATGTAAATGAGTAAAAAAATTATTGGGTAAAATATGTAAAGATTTTTTTCAAAGATATACAAGAAGTGGTTAAAATAAACATGCGTCTGACTAAATATTGATATTAAAAGAAGAGATGTAAAGAATATGTTAAACGAATAGATAGTTATTTTATGTTATATGGGTTATATGGAATGAAACAAATTAAATTATGTTTAATGGTAAATGGATTTTAGGAACAATATATTACGTAAAATCAAATGGTGGTTATGGAAAAGGAGTGGGGGTCTAATAAGGATGAAAATTTAGTACGATTATATAAAAAAATTATGAAAGTGCATAAACAGATTTGTGTATATATATATTTGTACATTTTTAAATATTTGTAAATATGTAAATATTTGTAAATATGTTGCAAATAAAGAGTTCTTTTGTAAAAAATAAAGGACCTCTACTCCTTTCGATGGGTACAGTGGGATCTTTTACATCCAACTGAGCTACCACCAAAACAAGCAGGTTCCAACACCTCCTCAAAAACAATCTGCATGCCAAGCACCCAACTCTCACTCTACCTGTTACGTGTTGTGAAGACTGAGGCAGTGTACATAATTAATTTAATGTACAGCATGACAAACCTCTTCCTGACAGATACATGGAGAGTTTCACCACCTATATTTGTGCATTTTAAGCATTTACCTCTGGGTATTTGGTCGTTTGGATGGCTCTTTATGAACATTTGTGTTTAAGAAATCATTATTTAGAGCAGTGTCTTATAATTATGATAACCCATCAGTGCTGCATTACACTTATTTCTACAGCAGACTAGGACATAATGGAGGAGAATGTACGTGCCATGCAAACTAAGAATTTCTTCAAAAGAAGGGCTGCATTCAGTAGACGATCAGTGGTGATCAACACATTATTTTAGAGAACAGCTGGAACCTCAGTCATAATAATAATAGATCTGGAGGCGTTACTATATCAGTTGGAAGACTGGTATGCTCATTAATTTCAGGAAATGGTAGTTTAAAGGAATATAAAAATATGAATATATCACACATTGTGTTCTCACCCAGATACATGACTACCTAGTATCTGTGCCCATACAAGCTGGCACCTGAAGCCAGAGACATGCCAGCCATGTCCTTCCCATACCTCTGGCCTGGCACAACTAAAAATGCAACTTTTGTCTACACAAACACTCCAGTTAGGGGTACAACATTCCTGTGACTACTGACCTATTAGCCCCTATAAACAGTAAAAATATCAGCCTTCACCCAGGACTTTTCTTCATTATGTACTAAAGGTATTACTCAGATGTATAAACAGGATCTGATTTAACAGCTAACAGTTAAGACTGGTTAAAACATGATATACAGATAATCACTGAAACCCAGCAGATATATCAAATGAAACAGCAGTTGGTTGACATTGGTACACTGAGGCATGAAGATACTTTAAGTGACTGCAGCAGAGGGCATAGCTGGACCACCAAATAAACTGTATCATGGGGCAAGATGCCAACATGAAGGCTATCCACCAACAGAGATATAATAAAACAAAAATATCCAGAAGATGGGGTAGCAAAAACCAAACTCAAAATAAAAATCTACCACACAGGTAGAACAGGAATCACCAGGAAGTAAATCACCACACTTTTAGTGAAAACCAACTTTAATGTTGCTTTCGTCTCAAAGAGTCTTCATCAGTCTCTAGTGGGAGACAGACACTTAAATTATCCAGGCTGGATGAGGAAAGTAAACTACCTTGATTATAGCAAGCTCAGATGCACATAAGCCTAGTACTTACTATACAGCAGGAACTTCTTATTGTAACATTTGTTAATGTTGTACTTCACAGATAAAGATTCTAGTTGTCTACTGATGTACTATGTTCTTCATCTATAAATATGTTGTAAGTAAATGCTATGTAAATTGTTAATCGCTATGTAATCCAATGTAACTATTGTTAATCGCTATGTAATCCAATGCAACTACTGTCGGTTTATTTTAACTGTGGGGCTTTTCTCCCCGGGCCTCCGCTGAAAATGGACCTACGTCCAGTCGGACACTCCCGGTCAACAAATATAACCAAATAAATAAATAATAAATAAATATGTTTTTGTCTGTAAGTTGCATAAACTGATGTAGCTGTTTTTGTTTTACCTGCTCCATTTTGTTTTCTGTTTTAAGAAATCTGCTTGACCTGGTGATTTTGTTCTACGTGGGAGATAGACACTTAAATTATCTACTATGCACATTTCACATATTTTGTTCATTGGTTAATTTGTTTCTTGAGTGATACTTAAAAACATAGGGAATTTCTGTGTCTTTCTCTTTTCTGATGAGACTCCAAGCCTGCAAAAACTACAAGCAATGTATGCGACTCCCAGCTAGTTGTTTTTCCCACCCGACCTCCCATTCCATGATCTGCTTTTTAAACTTGGTGATTTTAAGTTGTCCACCCTTACTGTAAACTTACATTATAAGCTTTTACCTTTCTACACATCTGTGTATATCCTGAATTATTTATTTGCTTTCCTTGTGCTTATTTTGAGAAAAGTGTGTTTTGCCTCTCATTGTCTGTTCTACTGATTTACTTGCTCTGTATTCATTATCTAGCTATCTGTTGCATAAAGTAGTAATTTTTTATACTCTAGCAAGCACTTTTCCATCTTTTTAGATCAAGAGGTCAGTGGATTTTTAATCTAGTGGCACTCATGGCCGGCCTTAGGCATAGGCCAACTAGGCGGCCGCCTAGGGCGCCACTGTAGCAGAGGCGCTTTTCCGGTATTTATTTGGTGTAGGTAGACCAGGTTGGGGGCAACTGGATGGTGTGGGGGGGGGGCGCTGTGGAGCCCTTTTGCCTAGGGCACTAGCTGACCTAAGGCCACTCACTGAGTAGTAGTCTGGTCTGTACAGATTGAAAAACACTAGAGATTCCTGCATCTAGTTGTTTTACTGTCTGGGGGGCTTATTAATCAGCTTATTTTGTTTTTGGTGCTTTTCTAAATTCTGTACAGCTGAGTGGCTCGTGGCTCATTTCTACAAACTGAAGTACTTTTATTGAATAATCACACTTTTATAAGCTGTTTAAATTACACTGTTGTATCTGTATCTTTTAGTTTGTTTGTAGCAGTATTTCACTCTGGGCACTCCTTTACTGTGTTTTTACATTAGGAGGACTGGGATTACTCATGTAGTGGCAGCAGGTGTTTACCTGATCTATATGAGTTGGGAAGCACACAATAGGGGTCTAAGTGCATGTAGTCGTTTGTACTGGCTAGAGGCCTCAGTCAGTTTTCTGCATTTCAGTGCTGGTATAAATTTGGCACATTTGCAGTGAGCTGCTCACTGTGCCAGTGTCCTGTAAAGAAGCAAACACCTGGAAACACTGCTTATCTTCATTATACTGTGAAATTTTACTGTGATAATTACCTTATTATACACCCACACTGCTGCTCAGACAACATCTGATTTTGGAGCTGGGCAGCATTGCTGGTTAGGTTAGCTGCAGATTACACAAAGTAACCACCCTTCCATCACCTGGTTACAAACACCCTCCACTCCTATTCCTTTCATGTACACATTAGGACCAGCAATCATGGATGGGCACTTTCCTATTATGTCGCCAATCATGGATGGCCACCTTCCTATTATGTCTGCATCGAGCTTGGTGGACATGGGTATCCTGAGGCAATGTAAATGCACATTAACAACTACTTAATTCTCAAACAGACAAATACAGTATGTGAGACATGTGAGAGATGTAGTCACACATTGACATTAGAGGCTAGATTCTCATACACAGACCCAAAAAATAACAAACAGATTGTCAGCAATTCACACACATCACTCACTGCACTCACAAAGGGCAACACACATTAGACTCACACATGCAGAGATGCTGACATGAAACTTACCCAAACCTCAAAGGTCTCTCAGGCACAGATCTCAGAAACTCTGCATGTACACAAACAAGACAATTCACATCACAACACATAGAACCACATCTCATTATGCCTCAACTACCAAGCCCATAAGGTGAAACACTCCATGCCCCAATATTCTGGTCATAGGAGACTCCATTTTGAGACACAGCGATGGCCCTCTTACCAAGCTGGATATGGGGAAGATGACTGCTAGTTGCCTGTCAGGGACCAGGATTCACCAGATCACACAAGCACTCAAGTCACTTACTTCCAAGTACCAGTATGACTCGGTCATACTCCATGTGGGAGTAAATGACCTGAGATGTACCTCCTTGGAGTATATGAAGAGAGACATGATCGAGTTCTCAGCATGTGTGTCAGAGGCAAGTATGAGCCTTGCACTGAGCAGCATCCTACCATCTCCAAGGATGATGTCACAATACCAGCAGAAAATGACTGCTTTTAACAAGTGGCTTAGCTACTACTGTCATTCCAAAGAGGTCCAATACTTGCCACCCTGGGAGGACATGGAAGATAGGCCACACTGCTTTGCCAGGGAAGGTCTTCACCTGTCACCTCTAGGCTTTTGGATATTAGCCAAAATATTATCCACCCCTATATTGCCTTTTTTAGGCATTGCCAAACGTGCAAATCTTCCAACATAAAAAGAAGTTATGTACTCACCATAACGTTCCATGTTTGTTGTCCTTGATCTCGCCTTCCTTCTTGCTGATTGGGTTCGGAGCTGATCCTCGGCTCTGACTTGGCTGCATTCTAAAGCTCGAGAGCTTCCACTAGCTCAAGGCTAGACCTTATCCCAACATGCCTAGCGAGAGTTACCCAGATATCGTTTGTGATAACCCATAACACTAGACTATAATGTGCAAATATAGATAGACGCGTATATAAACTATATATATATATATATATATATATATGTATATATACATATATATATGTATATATACATATATATATATATATATATATATATATATATATATATATACATATATATATATATATATATATATATATATATGTAAAATCTCCCAGCAAGATAGTAGTCAAAGGACTCTAAGTCAATCCAACTCATACGGCAGGAAGGTAATCGCAGCCTATGTAGCCAAATGATGGATAATTCTTCTTGATCTTCCAGGAGGGGGAAAGGAGGGTACGATGCAAGAAGGAAGGCGAGATCAAGGACAAAAACATGGAATGTTATGATGAGTACATAACTTCTTTATGTTATGTTGTCCCTATCTCACCTTCCTTTTTGCTGGTTGGGACCGTGTCCCCAGCACCTTCTTCTTGGGTGGCTCAATGGAATAGACTCTTCAGGACCATGGAACCAAAGGATGCCCTGTCCCAGGAGGCCACATCTACTTTGTAATGAGTGATGAAGGTATTGGGATTAACCCATGTAGCTGCCGCACAAATTGAGTCTAAAGGCAGTCTGGCCTGAAAGGCAATAAAGGTAGACAAGGCCCCAAGTTGACTGTCCTTGAATTCTTCCTGGCAGCTGCTTGTTCTGTGAATTATAGACATAAGTGATGGTGTTTGAAAGCCATTTTTGATAAAGTTACTTTTGAGAATGAAGTTCTCTTTCTGTTTTCTGCAAAGGATACAAACAATTGGTCAGATTTTCTGAATTCTGTCCTGTGCAAGTAAAAACGTAACTGTCTATGAACATCCATTTGGTGGAGTTTATATTCTGCCTCTGAGCAAACATTTGGTAGGAATGAGGGGTTGGTTCTGAGAGAAACCCTATCTTTGTGAAAAATTAAGTAAGGTGGATGAATGGATAGAGCTTGTAATTCTGATACCCTCCTAGCAGAGGTAATGGCAGTCAAGAAAATAGTTTTCCAAGTCAAGAATTTCAGAGAACAAGTATTAGCCAGTTCAAAACAAGGAAGAATCAAGGCAGCTAGGACTAAATTTAGATCCCAAGGAGGAGGTGGTTCTCTTACTGGGGGTCTCAAGAGGACAGTACCTTTTAGGAAAGCTTTGCATAACCTGTGGGACATAATGTTGGAACCCATTTCTTCCACATGAAAGTTGGAAATAGCAGCCAGCTGAACTCGAATAGTTGCTGCTGCTGCTCCTTGGTTAAAGGTTTCAGCGAGAAATTTGAGGATCTTTGAAATAGGTGCACTAAAAGGGTCAATACTATTTTTGGCTGCCCAATAAGAGAACCGCTTCCATTTGCTAGTATAAAGTTTTCTCGTTGACGATTTGTGAGAGGAAATTAAAATATGTTGTACTGTTGGGGAGATGTCAGGAAGCCTGGCTAAGACGGGAAGTGGAGGAACCAAGCTGTCAGCTTGAGGGTCTGTATGGAAGGATGGAGCTTACCCGACTGATGCACCAGAAGATCTGGAACTGGGTCCAGGATAAAAGGCTCCTCCTGGAGATGCCATAGAAAGGGGAACCATATTTGACGAGGCCACTAAGGGGCAATGAGTATTAGTTTGCAACCCAACAATTTTGCTTTCTGAAGAACCTTGGGTATTAGAGGTAATGGGGGAAAAGCATAAAGAAGTCCCGGGGGCCAATCGTGAACAAGTGCATCCCTGGGTAATTGTCCTGGTGGGGGGACTAGGGTGAAATAGCTGCTGCATTTGGTATTGAAGGAGGTGGTAAACAGGTCACAGCAAGGCTGGCCCCACTTGAGAAAAATTTGGTTCACAATATCCTGCTTCATGGACAACTCGTGAGGCATCAGGATAGCCCTACTTAGCTGGTCTCCTATCACGTTGGATTTCCCCAGAATGTGCGTCACAATCAGAAAGTGTTTGGAAGACATTGCCCACTGCCATACTCTTAGAGCCTCTCGACACAAGGGGTAGGATCTGGTTCCGCCTTGCTTGTTGATGTACCATACTACTGACATGTTCTCTGTTTGAATTGCAATTGTCCCCATAGGTAGAGAGCCCTGTAGTGCTTGCAACACCAGGAGCACCGCTCTCATCTCTAGGACGTTGATGTGCAAGTGGTAGTCATGTTGTTGCCAAGTTCCTTGAAGAGTCTGTCACAAATAATGCCCCCCACCCTATATGGGAAGCATCCATGGTCACTGTGGTTACTGGTTGAGGGAGGATGAATGGTCTCTGCCATCGTCACCTGCATAGACTGAAGCCACCATTTTAGGTCCTTCTTGCAGGTTTCCACGATGAGAATTTCATGTGACATGGGTAGATCTTGCATGGACCATTGAGCAGATAGGAGCCACTGTAATATCCTCATGTGGAAGCCCGCCAAGGGAACTAGTGTTATTGCTGCTGCCATTGAGCCCAAGACTTTGAAAACAAATCTTGCCTGAATCTTTTTTCTCTTGATTAAGATTAAAACTTGATGTTGAATTATCGACGTCCTCTCTGAGGCAATTTTGCTATCATGTCTTTTGTATCTAAATCTGCCCTTATAAATCTAATATACTGACAGGGCAACAAGGCATTCTTTTCGTAGTTTATAGTGATGCCTAGCTATGTCCAGAGGTGAATTGTGGTGTCCCTTACCTCGGTTAGTCGATGCTCGGTGGTGACGTTAAGTAGTCAGTCATCTAAATATGGAAACACCTGGAATCCTAGATGCCTTAGATGAGCTGTGACTACTGCCATGCATTTGGTGAATACCTTGGGGGCTGTGGTGAGACCAAAGGGCAGAGCTTTGAACTGGTAGTGACTGGCTCCCAGCCGGAAGCGTAGATATCTCCTGGATCGCCTGTCCATCTTGATATGTTAGTACGCATCCTGGAGATCGATAGAGCACATCCAATTGTCCTTTCTCAAAAAGAGAAGTATGGACTGCAGTGTCACCATCCGGAACTTTGTCTTCTTGACAGACTTGTTGAGTCTGCTGAGATCCAAAATGGGCCTCCTGTTCCCTGTTTTCTTTGAAACTAAAAAGAACCTTGAGTAATTTCGGGATCCAATTTGGTCTGCTGGGACTTCTTGGATGACTCTTTTTTTCTAGCAACCTTGGAACTTCTAGCGTTGCTTGTTCCCTTAGATTGGGTGGCACATCTGGGATGAATTTTTGTTTTCTGTTAAAAGGTGGCATGAAGAAAGGAATACTGTATCCCCTGGATATTACCGACTGTATCCATGTGTCTTTTGTGATACTTTGCCAGGCTTCTGGGTACAGTGACAATCTGCCCCCGACTGCCTCCGGTGGTGGACAGGTGGGCCTCCTTTCAGGAGCGCTGGATGGCCCTACCAGAGAAAGTATCTCTGTCTCCCTGACTCTGCGGACCCCCTCTGCTGCGAGGGCAACGTTTCCCATTATTGTTCCACCCTCTGCCCCTGGGGGGAAAAGTCACCACGTGCATCAGACAAAGCTCCCTGGGATTTCCGGAATCACATCTTCCCACCTTTTTGATCTTTGGGATAAGGTCTAGTAGGCACGGAGAAACGTACGTCTTTTTTACCTTGGGCCCGAACAATGACGAGCCATCAAATGCGGTGTTGGTAAAGGAGGACTTGAAGGGCTCTGTGAACTGACAAAGACACATCCAGGAATGTCTTCGTAAGGTGACTCCTGTGCCTGCTGCCCTGCTCGCTTCATCGGCTGTGTAGGAGATAAACCGCATGGAGGAGTTAACTACAGAAGATAAGGTCACAAGCTGAGAGGCAGCTCGGTTTGCAGCTCCCACAGCTGTAGGATCCTGTAGGGTATCTCCTAGCTCTTTCAGTAGATCCCACTGGAGATGAGTAAAGTGGGACAACTAATTCAGTGACATAAGGGTAAAGGCTAAAGAGTAACTGGCACTCCCTTGGTCAGGAAAGGTTTGTCATCCGGTGATAAACTTATTCGGCCTCCGCGGAACTGGTTGCATAGATTCTAGGGAGCTCCACACCTTTCGACTTACTACACCTAGCAGCGGGTCGAAGGGCGGAGACACCCAAGAGGTGGAGTGTCGGGAATTGAATGCGTCCAGGTACATGGTCTAGTCTTCAAAAGGGGAAAGGGATTTCCAGCCACCCCTCTGCTCGAGGATTTCCAGGGTGTCTGAAAATGAGACATCTTCAGAGGGGGACCATGAGGACCCTTCTGACTCCTCCAAGTCCATGTCCGATGTCAAGGACTCAGAGGAGTCCAAATGCTTCCTCTTCCAAGTCCTCTTCCGAGGGACCTCCACCGAGGTGTGCTCTGGAGAGGTTTCGGAAGGGGGGTTGCCCAAAGGGACGTCCTGGGGCATTGGTTACCTACGCCTGGGAAGAAGGGGTGGTTTGGAGGTGGACACTGGCCTGTGAAGGAGCAACTGGAGCCGAGGGTGGAGCGGTCTGAGAGGACAGCACACTCCTCATCACCTCGAAGGCACCACAATCCCGGCCCGGTAGAGTCTCTGGCTCTGAAGACCCAGGAAATCTCTGAACTGAGGGTGATGGCTTCGAGGCCAATGTAGGTGCTGAACTCACCTGCGCCGAAGCTCCAAGTCAGAGAGTAGGATCCGACAAGGGTCCGATTTCGCTCTGACCCCCGGAGCCGAGGGAGTGTCTACCCCCAGATCCCTTAAGAGAAGGTGGTATTTATGGGATCGGAGCTGATGTCGGACCCGAGAGACCCAGGCTTTTCAGCTCTAATGGTTCCACCACAATGACTTCCATGCACTCCGGCTCCAAACTCAGGTGACTCAAAGGAGGAATTGATGATAGGTTGGACAGTCAGCTCCACTTCCATATGGGCTGGGCTCGATAAAATTTTAGCCAAGGCCGGTGTCCTGAGTAGCCTCTTCACCACCCTCTCCACACTGTCATCCAAAAGGCTCCTGGATGATCGAGCGGAATGGGTGGATGATCGGTGACTGCCCGCCGCAGACTGGAGAAGTAGGGATTTTGGTACAGAATGCACCAGTTCCAAGCAGGGAGACCTGAATCCTTTATGGTTCCTAGATGGTTCCGAAGATACTGATGGAACTGAAGGAGATAAAGCTTGTCAGACCCGATAGCTATTGGATCCAACGAACTTGACAGTTTGTCTTTGCCCTTCGACGGTTCCGAAGCCAGAGCCGATGAAGATGCCAGTTTGGAGGGGTTTGTCAGATTTTCCTGCCAGATTCCCTTCCTTCAATGCCTCAAAAGGCCCTTTCAATAACAGTCTCAAGATTAGCTTATTCTTGTGCTCCTGTAGGACTCTAGAGCTAAAACCATGACAAATGGAACAAGAGTCCTGCAGGTGAACAGCTCGCAAACAGTATACACAGCTAGTATGTCCATCAGTTAGAGACATCTTTTGGGTGTAGGAACCACACTTCTTGAATCTAGAAGGCTTGGATTCTTTCAAAGCTTCCTTAGACATATTCACCACAAACTACAACAACAAGATACTATAACAGAGATAATAGAATGGAAAGAAACACTCAGCCAAAAAACAGACAGCAAAACTTTTTTTTTGGAAAGGGAAAGAAGCGGAAGGAGGAGAGTCTCCAAGTCAAACGACATCTCCTCCAACCGAAAAGATGCCTCTAAGTTAAACGGCTAGCTCCTTAACAGTAGAGAAGGGAAATAAAGTAAAGCCTTCTAATTAAAACGGGCTGAAAGTGTAGGACAAATCCTCTAACTTAAACGAATTTGCAAGTTAGAAAGAGGAGAAAGGGTAGGCCTGAGAGATAAAGAAACGACAGCCTCAACAATAAACAGCAACTAAGAAGGCAGTAGATAGAGAGATAGCCAAACACCAGATTCTACTGACCTACAGAAATAACTATGTTACCAAATAACAATATTTTACAAGGAATAATTAGAAAAAAACAATCTAACTTAGCCTGAGCCAGTCGTCAGCAATCTTGAAGCTTCAAGCGGCAAATGAGATCTGGGTAACTCTCGCTAGGTATGTTGGGATAGGGTCTAACCTTGAGCCAGTGGAAGCTCTCGAGCTTTAGAATGCGGCCAAGTCGGTGCCAAGGATCAGCTCCGAACCCAACTAGCAAGAAGGAAGACAAGATAGGGACAACATAACATCAAAAGTTACTCAGGACAAGCTAAAAGTTTTACTGCAAAGTGCTAGGAGCCTCAACAAGAAATTGCAATCCCTGGACGCTCACCTAATCCCGGAGAATGGTGACATATGTGTAGTTACTGAAACATGGTTCAAAGCCACAGAAAGCAGTCCATCAGTGTGCACGCTATAATGTCTTTCATAAATTCTGACTAACCACTGAACATGAAAGAGTAAAAGGCAGAGGTGTATCTATCTACATAAAGGATACGCACACCTCAAGGCTGGTCAAAGAATATGACATGCTTGAGCTGCTCCATGTCCAACTAACCATGGGAAAAATCCATTCCCATATTCTTGTAAGCTACAGGTCTCCCACTGTGAACCAGGAAACCCATACATCATACCTGAAGTTACTAGAATCACTCACTATCCAGCCCAGTGCCATACTCATGAGTGAATTTAACTACCCCTCCATTAATTGGGAGGCATACACGACCACTAACATGCAGACCCAAAGATTTCTTGACTTTGTAAATTCAAATGCCTTGGAGCAGCTAATCTACATTCCCACTAGGGGAATACATATCCTAGATCTGGTACTCACAAATATGGGAGAGTTCTGTATCCCCCCAATGTGATGCTCTCACTGGTAAGATCAGATCACAAATTGGTCTTCCTCGAATTAAAGATAAAGCTAGACACCCCCACCTAACCCCCAAAACTTTAAGAACTTCTCTAAATTTAATTACCTCTATAAAGGGATGACATAACTAGTTTCCAAGCTCCCCCAAATACAGAAAACACAGAAACCTATGCAGAGGCATGCACAAAAGCCCTGCATGAATATATCAACAACTACAAAGAAATGGCAGTACCAGACCAAAATAATCCCAGGTCAAACCGCAAAAACAAGTCACCCTGGTGGACTCCTGGCATTAATAGGTTGTACAACAAAAGAAAGAAACCTCTGTCAAAAAATAAGAGGGAGTATGCACAACAGAATAGTAAGTCACTCATTAGTCTAAAGAAGTGATTCAGGAAGCTAGTCAAGTCTCTGAAAGTAGAAATTGCAGTAAAAACAGCCTCCAAATCTAAGGATAACCATAAGGCATTTTTCAGTTATGTCCATGATCTTAAGGGCAATACCCAATAATGTGCGGAATTAGCTGTAGATGGAATCACCTATACTCAGCTGGAAGACATAGCAAATCTGCTGGCTGATAAATTCAGCCCCAGTTTCACGTCCACATCACCCTCAGTTCTCACCCAAGAAATACCCTCCACCACTCCACTGCCAATTATCACCAAAGAACAGGATGCCACTGTGCACTCTAAAGCAAAAAAAAAAAAAAAACTGCTTCAGTGGGCCCTGACAATTTACCTGGTTGCCTCTTAAATAGTTTAAATCAGAACTTGTTATGTCCATTAGGACTTCAATTTAACCACAACCTCCAGACTGGCTTGGTCACAATAGAGAGGAGGCCAGCTACAGTAATACTGCTACATAAAGGGGGACTATCTACTGATCTACAAAATTACAGATCCATAAGTTTGACTAGGCTTAAATGTAAGGCCTTGGAAAGAATAACCAAGGACCTGATAAATAATGACAAAGGAGACCTCCAGTCACTGGACCCATCCAAATTTGGCTTTTTCAAGGCAGGTCATGCCTACTGAATCTGGTGGATTTCTTTGAGAAAGTCACTAAGGCCATGGAATACATTCTGCCCACCTTGACCTGGCCAAGGCATCTGACATAATTCCCCACTCAGGTATTATAAATAAACTCACAAAATTGGGCATGAATCCCTATATCACCAGATGGATAGCCAACTGGCTCATGGACAAGACACATGGTTAAAGTGGGTGAATCCAGATCCAGCAAGAGGCCAGTTACTAGTGGTGTGTCACAGGGATCAGTACTGGGACCACTCTTGTTCGGAATACACTTCTCTGAAGTCAAGGCAAATGTGGAAGGCCTCTGGGTGACAAAGTCTGCAGATGACTGCAAGCTGGGGACAATCAATGAATTCCCACAGTGGTGTAGATATCTTTCAGGAGGGTCTAGATCAGGCAAATGATTGGTGCCAGAACCATGGCCTAAGACTAAATGCAAAAAAAAAGTATTAATATACTCTTTGGGAAATCAAATACCAATACAAATTACAACATCAATAGCACACCTCTAAGAGTAGACTCAGAGGTGACAGCTCTAAGTATACAGATAGACAGTAGCCTGAACTTTGACTGACATGTGTCCACAGTGATGATGAAATCCTTTTATGTGGCACAACTTGTACGTAAGGTAGGGCATCCAGATCCGAGGAAATTATAGTCTCACTGTACTCAGCTCTTATTAGACCAATAATCGAGTACAGTGCACCATTTGGCACATACTTCACTAGACACTTACAGCAGGTAGCATGACCTCAGAGGCTCCTCACAATTAAAATACAGGGTATAAACAATATGAACTGTGCAGATACACTAAAAGCCCTATTCCTTTACTCCTTCTCTTACCGACTATTAAGGGGTGACCTATGCCTGAACTACAAGGACTCACAAATCCAGCCCTGTTGGAGGTGCTACACATCTGCAAGTCAAACAGCACGAGGGTCACCCGATCTAGGGATTTAAACTTAGTCAGCGATTCAAACAAAACATGCTGGAAAGATGGATATTTGTCTCAGAGACTGCCCCTTCTTTGGAACAGGCTTCCTACTCCATTAAACAGAGCCCTTCTCTGGCCCTCTTCAAATGCAGTTAGGATCAATGGATGTGGAATTGCAAATTCACACTTGGGATAATGCCTATGTCCCTTATGGACATGGGCAATCTGTAAGATACTCAAAGCACAGACACGAATCCAGGCCATCCTCTTGCCCCTAGGGGCCATATATTGGGTAAAATTGAGTTACACTGGCTAAGTTTGTAACAGCCCTTAAGCCATTAGCCTATTAATCTTCTATTAACCTATAAACTGTGTGTACTGCACTCATTATCCCTAACAGTAACTATATGAAAAAGAACAATAGCCCCTATCAGTTATAAACACTAATAAAACCATATTAATACAGAAATAAATTGCATGCAGAGTTGTTTAACATACGCACTAAGCAAAGGGAATTTAATGTTTTATTACTCTTGAATGTTAAGGTGTGGCACAGCCTGAGAGGGGGAGATCTTAACAAAGAATGACAATACTGATTTATCATAGCAGACTTTAAATATTGTCCCAAAACGTATCATGGAGTTCTTGCTCATACACTTTAGTGCCCCCTTCCTTCTTATATATCTGCAAACACATCACCCGTTCTCACTTCTCCTGTCCAACAACTACACCTTACCCTTGATTCCTGTTCTTCTTAAGTTAACCATTCCACATATTGCTCCTACTACTCACGTTCTCCCTTCTTTTCTTTACGTGTTTCCATGCCTCCTTATCCACATTAGCTTGTCTCTCCATTTCCTACTCTGATTTTCTGTCCTACCTACTACTTTTTAGCCCACATATAATAAACATTCCCATACAGGCTCTGTCATCTCTAGATTATTATGCTGTTTGACATATTATCACTATAATTATATATGTCATAACCAATCATAGTTAAACTGTTTTCAACACTTTTTTGTCTACTACAGTTGCATTATCAAATCAATATCAATCTTAAGTGTTTTTTGCCAGTGTAAATTATTCCTGTTGGTATTCCCATATGCTTGTTACACTCATTGTACTATTTTTGCCTTTCTACTGCCAAGTGACCTGGGTTGTGTTTGAAATGGTCGTTTGACCAGCATACTTATCCATTTAACAAACCAATAAATAGATATGTTTAGCTGTAATAAAAAATGTCTTACCATATCCTGTGACAAGTTTCTTCCGGACTTTCTCTCTGCAGGCTGGCGGGAGTCAGGTACCAACTCATCAAGAGACAAAATGTTTGGTCTGAAATCTGCAAAATATAACACTGGCATTAAATCGCTCCAACTGCTTATAATTTTACTGCTCTGTATCTTTTTCTTATGTTTTAATCCACTTGTTTATGCCTATGGAGTGAAACAGAGGTAGAAAAGCAAAGGAAAGAAAAATATGCTTCGGTATACCACCCCATGCTAAATCTCAGTCCAGCAAGAGATGCTTAAAAACAGTAAAAGGCACCTCACTCAAAAAACAGCTGTCACAATCCAGTATAGAAATCTGTAATACTCAGTGGGCCAAGCATCTTCAATTTTTCAGTTCCTACACTTACATTCCATTAAAGCAATATTTTTCTCTGATCAGCTTTACTTGTTTTTCCTTTTTATACCAACTAATCTTCTACTTAAGTGCTCTGTCTGCGAAATAATGTTTTCTAATGAAACTAAGATAGAATTATGATGAAATTAAGATAACATTATGAGTTATGGCTAGGTAATCCAAAATGCAAGAATAAAGACTGTGCATGAATACACTAGAAAAACACTTTAATGAATATATAATTTCAAAGAAAGTGCTGCTGAGGGACAAACTCATCATGAAGTACAGTAATGTAGTTATTCACCAAGTAGTTAATGAAACATTCACCAAAGGCAGATGTCAGTCCTTGGCCAGCATGTTCAGTAGCTGGATGTTCCCTAAGAGCATAAGGATACATTCTGAAACCTAGCCATTAGAAGGCTGCCTGGTTAGCAAGTCATTCATGCCTTTTTTGTCATGAAACACACAAACAAGGAGGCAATACCAACAGATGTTGTTAGGGTAGGCTAAAGAATAGAAGTTAAATATATAAAGCAAAGCAGAACAGTTCAAATCCACAAACAGTACAACTTGCGTACTGCTCACTTACTACTTGCATATAACATATATAAGCCACAACTATATAAGCAGACTTCAAGAAATCAGAGTTAGAAAAGTGGACTAGTGATGAAGCCCAAGGACAGGATGATGTCTACCAGGCCAGTATGCACATAGTAACTTGGAGTAGCGTGGGGAGTCTATGCAGCATTAATGATCTTGTAAGTCCTATACTTACAGATATGGCACATTAACACACAACTACTCTATGTACAATTCAAGGATCACTGCTGCAGGATTCAGTTACAAGTATCAGAAGAACACAATGTATTGCAACTTACAGACTCCCTTATAGCATCCAATGCAGGACTGCAGATACAAATCCAGCGTTACCCTAATCTTGGAAGCCACTCTGTAATGCTTTGAGAAAGTGTGGATGGTTGACCTTAGAAAGGCAGACAATATGCAGGGAGGTCATTGAGAGGGAGCTGGGTTCCCTGTGAGAGAATAAAAAGTTGGGACCAAAGGGCTTGCAATCCCAGATCTTCAAAACTTTGACTAATGTGCCAGCAGTTCTCCTTACCAAGGTTTTCAACAGAATACAGGCCACTGAAAAAGTGCCTAAGGGCTTTAGGCAGCAACAACAGTACCTTTTTATGAGGGAGCAACAGGAACATTCCAGGGAACTACAGGTTTGTTAGTTTAAGTGCAGTGGCAGGAAAAGTCATGGAAAGACCATGGAAAGAAAGACTGTTTTTTTTTCCTCCTAGAAGGCAACAAGTGCAACACAGCAACCAGCTTAAGCTCATGGACAAAAGAAACTGTCAGACAAACCTGATCCAGTTCTATTACTGTATTACAACAGAACAACAACAAGGAAGTATAGGTAAATGTGATCTACATGGACTTTAGCAAAGCCATATACTGTGTCTCACAGGAGCTGATACAAAAACTGAAGGGTCGAGGTAAGTCTAAAATGAAGGAACTCAACTGCTGCATGGTTAAACTGTATGACACAGAGGGCTGTGTTGACGAAGAGAATTGCAAGAATGAGGAAACTGAGTAGCTAAGTATTGTACAGTGTGTTTCTGAGTCAATGTGACCATTTCAGATATACCTGAGGGACAGAGAACAGAACCAATCTCTTTGCAGAGGACACCAAGTTGGGAACAGTAGCTCCAGTCTGAATCATTCTCATTATAGTGATTAGTTATTTAAGCAGCTAACAATAAATGACAAAACTGAACAATGTAGTAAAGACAATATGATACATAATTGTAAATATAAAGAGAATTAAATATGCACTGGGACTATTCTCACTTAAAATGTGATTAACAATAAACATAAATGAACAGTTTCTAAAGAAACAATACAACAATATGATGAAAAAGAGTCCCAAAAATAAACTGCTGTGACAAAATTAAGATGAGCAAACTGTCCAGAAAACAGTAGTATCAGACATTTTCCACAAACCAGCAAAGTCCAGATAAAACAGAAGTAAGAAAATCAAAAACAGCAACATGGAGTAACAAAAAGGGACCAATAACATTCAAATGAAGCAAAGCAATTTGCCCATTGCAACAGCTAAAACATGCACATTTTGAAAAGAACATTTAAAAAGGTCATCCATAGAACTTGAACCACAGTAAAAGTTCCAACTATTCTGGGTAAGCTAGTAAGGAACAAAGCAGAAACAATCCCTTTTTGTATCAGAGCACCAACAGCCACAAAACCATGGGACACAACTCTCCATGCTCAAACAATGATGTCCAAACTGTCAGCAAACATACATAAAACGATTCACACAGATTAATATTTAGTACAGCAAAATGAATCTTGCTTAAATGTTGGTAACTGATGGAAACAATACAAAAATGCAAAGATGAACACATTTTTAATGTATTTATTTGAATTATTTATTTGAATTTGTTAACTGGGCTAGAACAGTGATCACCTATGACCAATTTTAGCCTCAGGCCAGAGTGATATAAGAAACAAAGCACTTGTTGAGCAAGTCACGTAGAGTAAGTATTGAAGGAAAACTAAAAGTAACAATGTAGAAATATATCATATATAATAAGAATGCACAGAAAAAATATAATACATATGTACACTATGTACAAAATAAGTGATTGAAAAAGATAAACCATGCTGAAATCTTGGCCTCCTAGAAAATGTTCAGTGGTAATGCTTAAGTCCAGCTTCAGCACAAAGAGTACTCACAATAGACAGAAACACTGGACATCAAATGTAATAACTACTGTAAAATATTAAATGTCTTCCAACTTCCATAAAGAGAGAACAGCCCAGCCAATTTACAAAAGATAAAGCTGAAAAGTGTAGTAGAATTCTGGGACTGGCAAACACCCATCTCCATACTGCAGAGGCACAGTCTGCAAGATACTCAAATTTACTATTTGACAGCAGTGAGAGGTGGGAAGAAGCTAAGGAATGATTACAGCTGACCATGCAGACCAAAAGGTGACAGTTAAAACAAATACAAAGTACTACACCTGGCCACAACAACTATGGTGTGAAACACCAGCTTGGAGAAATGGAAACTGTGGCAAAAGAGCAAGAAAGGGATTTGGAAGTCTTGATTATATCTGGACAGAAAATAACTATGTCCAAACAATGATGTCCAAATTGTCACCAAACACTACATATATAAAATGAAAAAGATTCCCAAAGATGTGTACATTGTCAATAGCATTTACACAACATGATTCTTCTGTCTCAGTCTAAAAGAATGTGGAGTATTTTGATGCAGAGAAAGAGTTTCAATAAGGTTCTGAATGATACGAAAGACATAAGACAACATAAGAACAAACAAGAAGGAGCTACACAGATGGCAAAAGAACCAGCTGATCAGAAAGAGAAGCACAATCGTATGACTACAGCCTTGGTGGCAGAGGATACACAAAAAAAAAGCATCAGAACCAGAAATGAGGACAGAACTGCTAATGTAGCAAACAGCAGGGGACAAAAAGTTAGTAAAGTGAGATGAGACCAAGAAAATGTTTGTACTGTAGGCTAGAGGCTGCCTTCCCTACTAGGGATTAATACTGGAGTATAGGCAATGAGAAAGGATAGCATTAAATTTAATAGGGTCTTACTAAATCTAGGTAATGTGGTTTCTACATCTCCGCTCAAGAGAACATTTCTTTAGTTACAGGAATATTCTTCCCCATCATTTCTGACAAAGTACCCTGTAAGGAATTTTTAAAATCTACCCCCCACCAAAAAAAAAAAAAAACATATTCCCAAGTACTCATCTCTTTCCCATCACACCTCCAAGTGCTGTTTAACTGTTAAAACTTCTCTGAGGCCAACTTGCGATATAAAATACCTAATGAAACTCTTCCAAGGAAGAATCCTAAACGTTCTAGACTTTGTTGCATCCTCAGGATCCATATAAATGTCCTCCCATTGTTATTTTTTAAACACCTCTATTGAATTATCACTTGTGAGAGAGGCATGAAAGCAATCAAACCATATTAACAAGTTCACATTAAGAAATAATATATATCACATATATTGTTTTATACCAAATAATGAAAAGAACATTACATAAATTGTTCAATTCCTGCCTTTTCTTAAACCTTGTTACTCCTCCAAAATATTTTTCTGTATGTACTTTCCCACAATTTCCACTTTTTTTCTGTGTAATTTACTCCTGAACTTTTTGTAAAGATCCCACTACCTATTCTATTATCTCGGTTACAAGATTTAGATTTCTATTTTCTAGTAATTGTTTTTTTTGAAACCACCAGAATTAAACTTAACAAAGCCTTATTACGTCTAGGCAATGCAGATCCTGTATCCCAGCTCAATACAATAATTTCCTTAGTTACACTCATTTATTTTCCCAGTATTCCTGACAGAGTACTCTGTAGGGGAATTTTAAAGTCTGCCAACTCATCACACTAGAAGAGCATATGCTCACAGGTACCTCTTTTTTTCCCCCATTACCCCTCCAATATTTACCATCTACCTAAGTAAAAATTCTTCGGTGTCTACTTGGGGTATGAAAATATCTGTGCAAACACTTCCATGTTAAATTCTTCGGTGTCTACTTGGGGTATGAAAATATCTGTGCAAACACTTCCATGCTAAATCTTCTAGACTGTGTTGCAAATTTGCGAGCTATACATATGTACTCCCATTAGCAGCGGTGGTGCAGCGGTAGCATTGTCACCTCACAGCAAGAGGTTCTCCCGTTCGATTCTCGGCTGGAGTGCCTTCTGTGTGGAGTCTGCATGCCCTCCTCACGGTCGAGTGGCGTTCGAAAGACATGCGTGAATGGGCGTGCCTTCGTTGAAGTTTGGGCGTTGAGCTGGCACCTCGGCACCGTAAAAATCTACTGCCACTCATTAGCGGACCGGAGTTCCACAGTGGCGAAGCCAAAAGAAGAACAACATATGTACTCCCATTTTTTTTTTTTTTTGTGAATTGCTAATTTAATCTCTTTTCCCAGTGTTTTCTAATCTCCACTAATTGATTCCCTGATACGGAAGGCAGCCTCAAGCCTGCAGTCCGTATGTCTTCTTAGCCTCTTTTCATTCTATTACCTTTCCCTCTCTAGTTATTTTCTACCAATACCTTGGTTCCTTTGCCAGTTTTTAAATTCCAGCCCCCTCTTGCCTATTCTCTGTACCCCTAACAGCAGTCGTCTCTATCGACAAAATTTCCTTTCATAATTCTTCTGTTGGCTTAGTTCTTAAAATAGTGTCAGCAAATTTAAGAATATAATATAATACTCTGTATGGTTGTTGTTATTCTCCTTACTTCCTGAATTTCCCTCTCTGCTACATCATCATCCCTTTCCAGCTTGAATTATAGCTTTTTGCTTGTATTAAATGTCTAGCTTTAAAATATCCCATCAAATCATGTAATCCTAATCTACCTTATTCTATTGGCAATATCAACATATCCCACTTAACCCTTGCCCCACCCCCGATAAAATTCTTCAACTCTAATTAATTACTACCTACAACTTCTTCTCTGGTTGAAAAATGTGCCTGACCTATATATAATACTAAAGGAACTAAAAACATTTTCACTGTTTGTATCTTGCTATCCATGTCCATAAACAAGACCTTCCAGTTGCTCAGTTTTTGTATTATCTATTAAGTCTCTTCCCACATATCCGTAGCTGCCATAACAGAATCATTTTTAATCCATACTCCTAAATACTTTATTTTTCCCCATATATATGGGTATTGCTGGACCAATTCATGTGCGGATACATAGTTTACAGCTATAGTCTTTGTTTTATCTTCATTAACTTTACATCCCAAAAAAACTTGAAACTGTCTCAAGATGATCCACAACAATGAGATGTCCTTTTCTGGTTTTATCAGGTATAAAATAATATTGCCAGCAAATAAAGCCAACTTTTCTTGATTACCATAGCAGTTAAGTCCTTGAATTGCTGAGTCCCTTATTTTCTTTACCAATGGCTCTGAATATACAGCAAATACCAAAGGGAGAAGAGGACGCCCCTGTCTGGTTCATCTATTCAGACACAAATTGTCAGAAAGGTACTCTTTAATTTTGGCCTAAATCATTCTTATAGCCTCCTAATTAACCCTGGTATTTTAACAAAGTGCAAATGCTTCCACTGCCCTACTCATAAAATTCCAGCATATTCTGTGGAATGCTTTCTCTGCATCACGATACAACAACAGCAGCAGTATTTTCTTACGCTCTGTTTCTCTCTGGATCATTACTGTTCCATTAATGTTGTTAAATGTTTGTCTGTCCTCCACAAAACCACAATGTTCTATATCTATCAATTCTTCAACACCTTTGCCATTCTTTTTACCATTATACACACAAACAATTTATAATCCTGTTTTAAAATTGAAATGGGCCTATATGAAGCCTGGTTTGATTGGTCTTTACTGTCTTTAGGTATTACAGCCACCACTGCTTTTTTTTTTCAGGATTAGAGCTTCTTCTCCTTTTAAAATACCGTTAAACAAAATCTTCCAGATCTTTATCACTTTCTTTTCTCCTAGCTTCCAAACCTCCACAGGAATACCATCCATTCCTGGAGACTTTCCTACAGATTGACTGTACATCATAGTTTTGTCTCATCTTCTCCTTTCTTAGCTGTCAATTATTTTTTCCCTAGCTGTCAATTATTGAGCCTCATCTACCTCTAATCTAGGCATACTTAAGTCCCATTTGTGCTCTTTCTTGATTTCCACATTTCTCTGCTTTATATAAATTCTCATAAAATGTCCAAAATATCTCTAATACTTCTACAGAGTTTCAGGTTACTTTTCTTGTTATAGGTTCCCTAAGTTTGGCAACAACCCTTGCCACTTTTAAGGTGTTGTGCATAAAACATTTTTGTGCTCTGTTGTTATTATCCAAAACAGCTGCTTAACCGCAATCTTTCTAAACTATTATCCAGATACTCCTCATTTTCTCTTTAGAACTCTGCAATTGTGACTCTTTTTGCTCTGTGAGATTCCCCTTATTCTGCAATACTTTAACCTTTGTCAGACCCTCTGAATAATACTTAATCGTATCTCTTTTTCTTTTATTTCTACCCTAATCTTAAACTCCACTTCCATTATATCACACTCACTAGCTATAATTTTATTGTCCCTAATAACTCACATATAATTTGCACTACCCATCTTTAACATGTAGGTGGGGAAGCACTAGTGTCACATTTTTACTCTACCCTACATTTTTATCTTAATTATTCTTGGCACATGATCTGAAATAATTATTGGAAGTGTGTCGAAGCTTTCAATTAAATGCACATGTTCCTGTGAAATATAATTTCTAAGTAGTCTGGCCCAGTTACTGTACCTTGGGACACAATATGCAAATTCTCTCAATAGGGCTCTATATTAAAAGACTGAATGTTCACAACCACGAATACGACAACAGAGACACAAACGCCGAACTGCTAAAGGAGTGAAACACGTAAACATCGAAAATCGGAACGCTGAACGTATTTCCTTGGCCAGCAGGGTGATCGTGGGGAAGAGGAAATATATCTTTTTCCCCACTGTAGTCCGATCTTGGAGTTGGTACATTTAAGTAGGGGGGCTGTGGGGGGGGGGGCGCAGCCTCCCTGCAACAGTGTGTTTAGTGAAGTTTGTTTACGTAGGTTTTCCTTAACTGCATGGCATTGTTGTTTTTGGAAATGTGTTCAGCGTTCTGCTTTTCGATGTTTACATCTTTCGCTTTTTTAGCAGTTTGGCATTTATGTGTCGCTGTTGTTGTATTCGCGGTTGTGAATGTTTGGTCCCTTAATACAGACCCTTCAATAGTTACCACTACTGAAGCTAGTGAGTGGGATAAAATTAAAGTTGAGTTTAAAAATATGGTGGAAATAAAAGATAGAGATATATAGTTAAGAAGTAACAAGAAATATTTAGAGGAACTGACAAATGTTAAAGTACTGCAAAATTGGGAGAATCTCACAGAACAAGAGGAGGAGTAATTGCAGAATGCTAAGCAGAAAATAAAAGTATTACCTTGATAATATGCATGAGTTTAGAAAGATTGCTGTTAAGCAACTGTTTTTGATAACACCACAGCACAAAAACTTTTAGCGTAACGACTCAGGCAACAGAAAGTAGAAAGGGTTGTTGCCAAGCTTAGGAAGCCTATAACAAGGAAGATAAGAAGAGATCCTGTAGAGGTACTGAAATATTTCCGAAATTTTATGAAAGTCTGTATAAACCAATGAAATATGGAGATCCAGAAAAGGTAGAAATTTAAATGTTTATAGAGGAATTCAGTATGACAAGGTTTCTGGCAGATGAGGCTCAATTACTAACAGGATAGGAGGAGATAAGATAAAAATGGTGATGTATAACCAATTCACAGGAAAGCCCCTAGGAATAGATGATATTCCTGTGGAAGTTTGGAAGCTAGGAGGGAAAAAACTGATAAAGACCTGAAAGGTTTTATTTAACAGTATTCTAACAGGAGGAGAAGCACCAACATCCTGGAAGAAAGCGGTCAAGCCTGTAATACTCAAGACCCATTAGATCTAGCTTCATACAGGCACATTATAATCCTAAACTGTGATTATAAAGTGTTTATGTCTATAATAACTAAAAGAATGGCAAAGGTGATACTAAAATTGATAGATATGGATCAATGTGGTTTTGTGGAGGGAAGGCAAACATTTGACAACATTAACAGAACAATGATGATCCAGAGGGAAGCTAAATGTAAGAAAATATGACTGTTGTTGGTAGGTCTTGATGCAGAGAAGCCATTTGACAAAATAAGCTGGGAGTTTAGGTTCAGGGTAATGGAAGCATTTGCATTCCCTGATAAAAATATAAGGTTGATTAGAAAGATATACAAGAGATCTGAGGCGAAAATTAAAGTGGGTGGGTTCCTCTCTGATAATTTCTGTTTGAGCAGAGGAACCAGGCAGGGGTGTCCTCTTTCCCCTTTGTATATCTGCACTATATTTAAACCCATTGGCAAAGAAAATAAGAGACTCATAAATTCAAGGATATAACTAGTATGGTAGTCAAGAAGAGCTGTCTCTATTTGCAGATGATAGAAGCTGCAGTGGTGCAGCGGTTAGCGTTGTCGCCTCACAGCAAGAGGTTCTTATGTTCGATTCTCGGCTGGAGTGCCTTCTGTGTGTAGTCTGCATGTCCTCCATGCAGTTGACTGTGTTTTAAAGACATGCAGGTACATGCATATGTGCGCCTTCTGTAAAGGTTGGGCGCCGGGCTGGCAACTTGACACCGTAAAAACACCACTGCCAATCAATCTGCAGACTGGTGATCCTCTGTGGCGACCCATAACCAGGAAAAGCTGAAAGACATTGTTTTTTTTTTTTTTTTTTTTTATTATTATTATTATTATTATTTCATACCTGATAAAACCAGAAAAGGACATTGCAGTGTTGTGGAACATTTTGAGACAGATTCAAATCTTTTTTTGGGATACAAAATTAATTAAGCTAAATCAAAGGTAATAGCTGTAAATTCTGTACCCACACAGAAGAATTGAGACATGATAAAATGAAGTCCATAGACTGTGGATTAAAAGGATTCTGGTGGGGCAGCTAAGGATATGTGGGAAGAGACTAAACAAAGGATAATACAAAAACAAAAAAACTGGAAGCTCTGTTATATGGATATGTATAGTAAGATACAAGCAGTTAAAATGTTTTTACTCCCTTTAGTCTTATACACAGGTCAGGCATATTTTTATCAACCAGAGGAGAAGTTGTGGATAGCAGTTAATAAACAGCTGAAGGATTTTATCTGCCAGTGGAAGAAAGATGTCAAGAGTCGAGTGGGATAAGCCAATTATTCCAAATAAACAATGCAGTTTGGGATTACCTGATTTGAAGGAGTATTTCTAAGCTACACAGTTAAGGCTCCTAAACACAGCACAAGCAGAAACTTATAACTCATAGTGGAAAGGGATGATGATGAAATGGGGCGGGGGGGCTCACGAAACAAGGAGAGACTGGGATTTTGGATGCAGATCCTTAAGGAGAATAAAAATAACCATAGAGAATATTATATTCGTAAAGTAGAAACAAATATTCTAAGCAAACACGAGAATGAAGAAAGGATATTCTGCCGATAGGGATGACTGCAATAAGGGATACAGACAACAGGCAAGAAAGGGGTGAAATTTATTGGAGAAAACTGGCAAAGGAACCAAACTATTGGTTGCAAATAATTAGAGAGGGGGGATACACATACGTTTCTCAAATATGCAATAAAGTCTAAAAGATTTAGGATCTTTGCTTGGAAGTGTTTACATAGGTATTTTTATACCCCAGGTAGACTCTAAAGAATTTTTCCTCAAGTAAACAGCAAATGTTGGAGGTGTTGTGGGAAAGAAAGAGGTAAATGCGAACATATTTTCTGGGAGTGTTATGAGTTGACAGACTTTAAAGATTCCTTGCAGACTGCTCTGTCAGAGATACAGGGTGAGCAATTTGGTGTAACTAAGGAAAGGATTTTTATTTTAGGCTATGATACAGAATCGGAATTGCCTAGACATACTAAGGCCACACTGAGCCTAATTATGGTGGCTGCCAAAAAAGCAATTATTAGAAAATGAAAATCAAAGTCTAAACCAACTTTACTAGAAGCAGTGAATACAATAACAGAGATAAAACAACTGAAATTGGGATCTTTAGAAAAGGGTAGTAGAAAATTACACAGAAAAAATGGGAATTATGGGAACAATACACGCAGATGAGAAACAAGGTTTAAAAGAAGGTAGGATTTCAATGAGTTATGTAATGTCTGACAATGACTGGATAAATTATAAGTGATGTATAATGTTTGCAACTAAAACTGTGTCAATATGGTTTGTTTTCATTTATATAACTGCATGATTGCCTATGTCATGCATGATAACTTAATAAAGATGTTTCTGGTTTAAAAAAAAGAGTTCCCACTACTGAATTCACATCTTCTATACAAAATATTTTCATAAATTTCTCCAGAAATCTATCCCTCTTTCATTTTGTTTGCTTCTAGGTCCCCCAGATACATCCTCACTGTTGCAAATCAAATTCTAGTCCCCAACTATAAGGACTATTCCCTGCTGAAAGCTGATTATTTCTCCCAAAATTTCTGAAGCTCAATAATTCCCTTTCCAGTAGTCCCTTAGTACTACAAATCTACCATTATCTTTTTTTCTACTTCTATCACTACTGGAGTTTCTATAGCAATTAGTATAACTACTCTCTTTTTCATTTATCCCTGGTACTCTGAATATCCCTCCTGATATCCTTTCTTTATCAAATTCACATGCTCATTTCTTTTCAGCTGTGTAGCATTGCTATTTGCACTCTGCAGGTCTTATAAAATTCAGTACCCTTTATGTTTTTGTCTATACCTATGAGGCCAGTCATGTTCCAAAATAATATGGTTAGTGTAGCCATTATTATAAGAAGTTATTATTCCCTCATTATATAGGACAGTTTTTTAAATGTTTATTCCTAGTTGTTGTGTTACATGCACCCACTAATATTTGGCGGGTTGATCTTTTATACAATTTCTTGCCATCTCCATTTGAACGCATGTCACATTTTACAAGACTTTTTGTTTAATGACAACCCACATACAAAAAAACTAAGCACACACACAACACCCCCATAACTTATTATTTTAAAACAAACACACAAAACTATGTACATCTTCAAATAACGAACGCGCACACAGGCATGTTATCCATACTAAGACACATTTTACAGCCTGTACTCCTACTTACACTAATAGTTCTCTGTTCTTGTTTTATCTTTATTGACCTCCCAGAAGTGAAAACAGCTTGTATGTTTTCAGAAAACATTAACTTTCAGCCTTAAAAATGTGTTCTGGCTTTTACTGCAAACAAGACAGCTTGTCTTCATGGAAACTCAAGAATAACATGTATATCTGCCCTCAGCTACAGACTTTTCAAACTTAGCATTTATTTGCTAAAGGAAGTCTTTTCATTACATTTAGTGTTCTCTTATTTACTTGCTTATCCCAAAAAATATTATTAGATTAAGCCAAGGGGCTTAACGTAGACAATCACCTATGTAAAATTAAGAGGAAAACATATCAGCTCTACGTATATTATAATCTGTGCACTTTTACAATCCAACTCCCACATCAGCAACCCAATATTATGGCATATTCATTCACACATACCTTTGTCCAGTCTTTCTTCTCTTTTTACATTGTAAAGCCTACAGTTCTTAAAAAAGTAAAAAGAAAAAAAAAGCACTTGCTTACTTTATCATTTTTATCCCATGCAGGAATAACTGAAAATACTTAAATATATAACATGCAATTTATATCATGAAATGTTTTTTACACATACTTTTAAAAACAAAAACTGCTTTATTTACAGCTACTTTTTCCTCTTGTTTTAGTGTTGTTCCAAACATTAATGACATGAAGTGGGGTATATGCTTTTCAGTATCCCGCAAGTTTAACAATATCCTAAAGTCCAACATTTCCCCTTTTTCTTGCAAAACCATATTTCACAAATGTGATTGATGCTTTATAATCTCACATTTATTCACTAATTCCACTGTCGCTGGTTGTCTTCCTGTTGATCTGCATTTCCCATCTCCAGACTCCGGTTCAAGTACAATGACCTCCCAATACCACTAGTCAACTCCTGTGCTTTTTTTCTGTGTCTCAAGCATTTTCTTTTGGAACACTGGAAAAATGTGTTACAGGCAAAATCTCTGTATCAGCCTTATCAGAAGAATGAAAAGCAAAGTCTTCTTCTGTTTGTTGGATCTCTTTTCGTTAGGACAAAGTTTTGTATTTCCTCTTTAACCTGTTTTGCAGTAAAAAAATTACTTTGATCCTCAAGGAAAAAATATTTTGAAGAGAAATGGATACAACAGTGTGAATCTCACACCGCCTCTCAAAATTCTCTGACTACTGGGATAAATTTTGCTTTTCTTCTGCCTGGTGTACAGTGAATAATACGTTGCCTTCTGCCAAAATTATGTGAGGATCATCTTCATAGGTAGGTACTAGGCTATTGGCCCTTGGGCCTATATAAGCCTAGCCAAAAGGTAACCTGGCTTTCTATCACCCAAGAAAATAATTTTCCTGTGCCACTGTCGAGCAGAGCCACAGAAGTGATCCCCGGGGTGAATTTCTTTCTCCCATCCAATCATCAAGATTTTTCTTGAAGAGTGCTAATGAGGAGCTTTGTTTGATATAGATAGGTAGTTTGTTCCAGAGTATGGAAAGTGTCTGGGACAGGAATCTATCCCTCCAGCATGTTCTGTTTATTGTGGCGACAAGGCTTAGATATCTAGAGCGTGCAGCTCGGAGGGATTGGGATTTTTTAAGTGGAGCATGTCCAAAAGCTCTGGGTTTGACATAGCTTTGAGTGTTCGGCAGAGATCGCCTCTGAGTAGGCGATATGCGATGGAGTAAAGCTGCAGTTTTTTGAGACGGTCTGCGTAGGGCATCTGTTTGAGGCCGGTAATCCTCTGTGAGATATTTCTGCGGCCTTTCCAGTTGTTGTAGATGTCTTGTGAGGTACATACCAAAAGGGGCATTGTACTCTATAATGGGTCTAATGAGTGATGAGTAGAGGGGAACAATGACCTCTTTTTTCCTGGATGAGAAACCTTTTGTGATGAGGTGTGCCACATAGAAGGATTTCCTGACTACTGTGGCAATGTGATTATCAAAGAAGAGACTACTGTCCACCTGTGTCCCAAGGTCTCATCACACTTTTGGTGTTAAGTAGACTACTGCCTATGTGGTAGTTCATGGGTACACAGTTTTTACCAAAAGGGATGACAATGCACTTTTTGGCATTGAGCTTGAAGCCATGGCTTTGACACCAGACATCTGTCAGAGTGAGGCCCTTTTGTAGGATGCCCACATCTTTTGGAGTTTTGATTACGGCTCCTAGTTTGCAGTCATCTGCGAACTTCGTTAGCCAAAGACCTTCTGTGTTAGCCTGTACTTCAGAGAAGTAGATAACAAACAGGAGAGGACCCAGGACTGAACCCTGTGGTACTCCACTTGTCACTGGTCTGAAGTTGGATTTGGTGTCTGCTACTTTCACAGTGTGGGTTCTGTCAGTGAGCCAGTTGGCAACCCATCTTGTGACATAGGGATTTATACCTAGTTTAGTAAGTTTATCTATAATTCCAGAGTGGGGGATGGTGTTGAAAGCCTTGGCGAGATCTAGATAGGCTGTGTGAACCACCTTACCCTCATCTACAGCTTTGGTGACTGCTTCAAAGAAGTCTATTAGGTTTAGGAGACATGATCTGCCTTTTACAAACCCAAACTGGGTGGGGTCCTGAGTTTGGAGATTACCAATGTCATTGTTTATAAGTTCCATGATGATACATTCCATAGCCTTGCAGACCAGGCTCGTCAGGCTAATGGGGCGGCAGTTTCCGGGGTCCATGGTGGCTCCCCCCTTTGTGGAGTGGGATAACTGTCACTGTGCACCATTCAGTGGGCACATAGCCTGAGGTGAGGCTATGATTGAACATGGTACTTATGTGGGCTGCCAGTTCATTCTGTAGTTCATGTAGAACACAGCCTTGGATGTTGTCAGGTCCCATGGATGCTGTGTTCTTGGCTTTGGAAAGTGTGTTTTTTATCTGTGCAGCCGTGATTACAGGAACTTTGCATTCTTCCGGTATAGAGATGGGCCCTTTAGGGGATGAGAGGGGGGTAAAGTTAGCACTGAACCTATCTGCCAGGATGTTGGCAATATCACTTGGTTCTGTATATTTAGTGCCATTGTGTTGTAACTAAGAGCAGATGTGAGTGTTGCCATTGAGATTCTTGACATAGCTACAGAATGCTTGTGGTTGTCTTTAGAGTCAGTGGCGATTTTGTTTTCTTAACTAGCTTTGGAGGATTTTATGAGGGATCTCAGCTTCTTACTGAGGCTGACCAGGGAGTTTCTCCAATCATGGAATTTTGCTCTTTTTTGCAACAGTTTCTTTCTCTGTTGTAGAGTTTGTTTATGGCAGGGGACCACCAAATTGGCTTCCTTTTTTTGGAGGATAGCATCTTGGTTCAGTTAGGGATTGCACGATCCATGCACTTGTGTAAGTGCTTACAAAGTGCATTTGTGTAGGATTCAGCAGTCATACCTTTTTGTCCGTCAGCAGGGGTGTTGTGAAGTTTGCCACTTCTGTCTTAAGAAGTGTGAAGTTGGCTTTGGAGAAATTTTTTACGGTGGTTTCCCTAATGGGGGGTGGGGTGGGGGAGGGATGTGTATGTCTAGGGTGATTAGCTTGTGGTCGGATCTGATCAACGAGGAATTGACCTCTGGTGTGGAGCACTGGTTGCCCATATTGGTAATGACCAGGTCAAGGATATTGCTGCCCCTGGTGGGGGTGTGGATAAGCTGATCCACGGCACTGGAATTTATGAATTCCAGAAAACGTTGAGCACAAGAGTTGGTACATGAGTAGTTTTCCCAGTTAATGGTGGGGTAGTTGAAACTGCCCATTATTAGGGTGTTAGGTTGTACCCTAATATTTTCCAGTGTATCAAGAAATGAGGAATGGGAATCCTGGGGCATGGTGGGGGATCTGTAGCAAGCTACAATTTGGATTGCAGTCTCGCCCAGAGTTTGTTGCACTTGGACAATCTCGGATGCATTATGCTGAGCAAATAGCCTGGAGGTGTGGATATCCTTAATGAATATGGACACGCCTCCGCCATTAGTGTTTCGGTCCAGGTTAGGTGGCCGAAAGGTGTGGTAGGAATTATAGCCTGGTAATGCTGGGGTACTCTGGAGCCTTGAACCATGTCTCTGTCACTGCACAGATGTCGATGTTCTCCATTTTAAGGAGTGCCTCGAGTGAGTGCATTTCGAGGTTTAGACTTCTAGCATTGAGTAGTAATACCCTCAGATTCTGCTTGCTTCTACCTGTTATGGTGGTGAATTTGTCATTTGAACCTTGCCTAAAAAAGGCACTATAGGGGTGGCTAGAGCCTTAGCCAGTATCCGGAATCCCAGAGATGAGAGGTGCAGGCCATCTCTGGCAAAGCATCGTGGTCTATCAATCATGTCATCCCAGGCAGACAGATACTGGATCCCCTTAGAATGACACCAGAAGCTTAGCCAGTTGTTGAAGTCAATCATTTTGTCCTTGTACTGTGGTATCATTTTGGGTGATGGCAGGATGCTACTCAGGGCTAGGGTCATACCTGCCTGGGCTACAAGATCGGACAGCTCCTCCGTGTCCATTTTCATGTAGTCCAGGGAGGTACATCTAAGGTCATTCACACCAACATGGACAATGACAGAGTCATATTTGTACTTGTTGTGGAGTGACCTGAGTGCATGCGTTATGTGCCAGATCCTGGCACCCAACAGGCAGCTTACAGTAACTTTCTCCTTGTTTAGCCTGGTGAGTGGAACATCAGTGTGCCTGACTATAGAGTCACCTATGACTAGAGTGTTGGGTACGTTGTTGTGCCTTATGGGCTGTGGTTGAGTTTGTGGGCTATGTGTCACTTGGGTTGTGTTGGGGGTGGAGATTGCTTGTGTTTCTGTTTTGGAGGTCCCTGTTGCATGGGCAGGTTTTTACTGAGAGCCTCCGCAAATGTAGGTGTGTGTTTTGTGTTTCTATGTGTGTGTGTTTTGGTTCATAGGTTCATAGGTTCATACTAGGCTATCTGCCCGAGGGAATTTATAAGCCTAGCCCATTGTTTTGTGGCTTACGCCACCCCTTTAGTATGGGGAACTATACCCATTATTTTGCTGTGCCTCTGTCGAGCAGTGACACTGAGGTAATTCCTGGGGTATATCTGCGATCTCCCATCCATTGGTCAAGATTTCTCTTGAACAAGGCCAGCGAGGTGCTCTGCCTCACATGTACCGGGATTTTGTTCCACAGCATAGGGAGTCTTTGGGTGATGAATCTAACTCTCCAGCACGCCCTATTAATAGCCGTGTCGAAGTTTAAGTCTCCCGCCCTTGTGGCTCTGATGGATCTAGATTTTTGAGGTGAAGCATATTCATCAAATCTGGGTTTGACATGGCCTTGTATGTTAGGCAAAGGTCACCTCTGAGCACTGAATAGAGCTGGAGTTCTTTCAGTCGGGCAGCATAGGACAGATTTTGAGACCCTTTATCCTTTTGGTGAGGAACTTTGTGGCCTCTCCAGCTGCTGCAAGTGTCGGGTCAGATACATTCGAATGGGGCATTGTACTCAATCATTGGTCTGATGAGTGATGAGTAAAGGGAGACTATGACCTCCCTTGATCTAGATGAGAATCCCTTCATGATAAGGTGGGCAATGTAGAAGGACTTCCTAACTACTTTAGCTACATGGGTGTCGAATGACAGACTACTATCAACCTGGGTCCCCAGGTCCCTGATAACTTCTTCTGTGCTCAGTGGATTGCCACCTATTTGGTAGCTAGGGGTAACCTTGTTTTTCCCGAAGGGTATGACTATGCATTTTTGGCATTTAACTTTAGGCCGTGGCTCTGGCACCAGTTATCCGTTTCTGTGAGACCCTTCTGAAGGATATCTGTGTCAGATGTGTTTTCTACTATGGCCCAGTTTGCAGTCATCTGCAAACTTTGTCAGCCATAACCCTCCTGTGTTTGCTTGTACTTGGAAAAGTAGATGCCAAACAAGAGTGGGCCCAGGACTGAGCCCTGTGGGACACCACTTGTGACAGGCTTTGAGTCTGACATGGCGCCAGCAACTCTGACCCTGTGGGTTCTGTCACTCAGCCAGTTTGCAACCCATCTTGTGATGTATGGGTTAACATTTAAGCTGATGAGTTTTTCAATGATACCCGAGTGGGGTATTGTATCGAAGGCCTTAGCCAGATCGAGGTAGGCTGTATGGACTGCCTTTCCCTCATCAATGGCTTTGGTGACTGTTTCAAAAAGTCAACCAAGTTTAAAAGGCATGATCTGCCTTTGACAAAGCCAAACTGGGTTGGATCCAAAGTCTGCAAATTCCTATGTCTTTATTTATGAGGTCCATTATGATCCTCTCCATGGCTTTGCAGATAAGGCTTGTCAAGCTAATGGGCGGTAATTTCCAGGGTCTGTGGAGGCACCGCCTTTGTGAAGTGGGACCACAGTTGCAGTGCGCCACTCCTGGACGTATCCAGAGGTAAGACTTTGATTAAACAGCTGTCCTAGCTGTGGGTTTAATTCCTCATTGAGTTCGTGGAGCACAACACCATCGGGTCCCATGGATGCTGTGTTTTTTGCTTTGGAGAGAGCAGTTCTCACTTGGGCTGGAGATGTTTGGGGGCTGCACTCATTTGGTATAGATATCTCTCCTCTTGAGGGGGAGGGAGGGGAGAAGTTTGGACTGAACCTGTCAGCCAGTATGTTGGCAATGTCTGTAGGATCAGTAATCTTCACATCATTTTGAACTAGTTCTGAGCATATCTGGGAGTTTCCTCCTAGGTTTCTAACATAGCTAAAGAAGGCCTTATGATTGTCTTTTGAGTCTTTAGCTATTTTTCTCTCGAAATTTGCTTTGGATGATTTTATGAGAGCTCTTAGTTTTTACTTATAGTGATCAAGGGTGTCTTACCTTTTAAGGATTTTGCTCTATCTTGTAGTAGCTTCCTCCTTTTGTTGTAGAGTTTGTTTATGGCTGGGGTCCACCAGACTGGACGCTTGCCTTTGGTACAAAGAGTCTTTGTTTTGCTTGGGATTGCCTTATCCATGCAGTCCTGCAGGTGCTGGTAGAAGGCGTAAGTGATTCAGCGGCTTGAGTATTGTTTTCCTCGGGGCCTGAAAGGAGACCACACTAGTCTTTAGAAGTGTGAAGTCGGCTTTTGAGAAGTTCTTTACTGTGGTCTTTTTATTTCAGGTGGGGTGGGATGAGGACCTCCAGCGAGATTAGTTTGTGATCTGATCTCACCAGTGAGGGGTATACTTCGTGTTGAACATTGTGCTCCCATGTTCATGATGATGAGATCAAGTATGTTATCTCCTCTTGTGGGGATGGTGACTAGTTGTTCCATGGCATTTAAGTTTATGAATTCCAGGAACTTTTGGGCTAGGGTGTTTGGGCTTGAGTAGTGTTCCCAGTCTATATTAGGGTAATTGAAGTCACCTAGTATGATGGTGTTTGGTGATACATTTATCCCCTCTAGTGTTTTCAGGAAGGCCATGTGAGTTTCCTGAGTTTGTGAGGGTGGCCTGTAGCATGCTACAATTTGCAGAGCAGTCTTGCCTATGGTTAATTGCACCTGGATGGTCTCCGATGCATCGCGGCGTTGCCAACAGTCTTGAGGTGTGGGTGTCCTTGATGAATATGGATACCCCTCCTTTCTTGGTATTGTCCGGATTTTGGGGCCGGAACGCATGATATGAGGTAAAACCTGATAGCGCTGGGGTGCTCTCAGGAGCCTTGAACCAGGTTTCTGTCACAGCACAGACATCGATGTTCTCCATACTGAGAAGGGCCTCGAGTGCGTGCATTTTGAGATTTAGACTTCTGGCATTGAGCAGCATTACCCTTAGTTTTTTCCTTTTTGTGTTCTAGGGTGGTAGGTTTAGAATTTGAGCCTTGCCTAAAAAGGCACTATGGGGTGGCAAGAGCCTTTGCCAATATCCGAATCCCAGGGTGACAGGTGCAAGCCGCCCTTAAGCAGCGTGGCTTGTCCAGCATGTCATCCCAGGCAGACAGATACTGTATCCCCTTTGAATGACACCAGTGTTTAAGCCAATTGTTAAAGCTGATCATCTTATCTCTGTATTGTGGCATCATTCTTGGTGAAGGTAGGATACTGCTCAAGGTCAGGGTCATACCTGCCTGGGCTACATAATCAGAGAGCTCCTCAATGTCTCTTTTCATGTAGTCCAAGGAGGTACGTCTCAGGTCGTTTACACCAGCGTGGACAATGACTGAGTCATATTTGTACCTGCTGTTGAGAGACCTGAGTGCTTGCTATGTGGCGGATTCTAGCCTGACAGGCAGCTTACTGTGACCTTCTCCTTACTCAGTCTGGTGAGCGGGACATCAGTGTGTCTGACTATGGAGTCACCAATGACTAGTGTGTCTGGCATTGTGTTTGGCCTTAAGGGTTGTGACTGTTTGACACTCTGACTGTGAGGTCTATGTGTTGCGGGTGTTGTGCTCTGAGGTGGTGGTTGTTTGGGTGTCTGCTTTGGTGGCCTCTGCTGTTTTGGTAGATTTTTGATCAGAGCCTCCGAGTATGTCTTTGTGTGTTTATGTGTATGATTTGAGGTTGTAATGGTACTATGTGAGACTGGGTCTATAGTGTGTGTGGTAACCTTCTCCTCCTGACTGGTATTGCCAGTCCTATGTTGAGAGAGCTCAGCCTCCAGTTTGGCCGTATAGTTGCATCTCTCGCATGTATTTGTGTTTTGTGGGAGGAGGAAAGGGTTGTCTGTGTACATGAGGCAACTGAAACATTGCCTCAATATTCCCAGGTTCACCAGCTGAGCAGGAGAGGACACTAGCAACTGATCCCTCGACATGCTAGAAGGGTAGACGAAAACTTTAAAAAAGATTACGGGGACGTGGGTGACCGAGAAATGGGGGTTGCCTTTCTGGGGTACTATCTATGACAAGAGTGCCGTATCAAGGTAATAAGTACTGTAGGAGCAAGTGCTAGGTTTAATAGATAGAGAATAGTCTACTTGGAGTCAAGTAGAGTTGATCTTTAGTTATAGGATACGCTGATTTGATCAGTAGTATAGTTCGAGGAAGGTAGTTTTAAGGGAAAATTTGAAGAGTGGACTTTAGGTAGCCGAATAGTTTAAACCTGCTTAACCGGCACTGCCCTAGTGTGCAACAGTGGCAGCTCCGCTTAAATCGCATACCAGGGGCTGGAAAAGCTAGAAACTGGCCCAAAACGACCAATAAACTACTAGTTACTGGCTGAAACCTCACAAAACTGGACAAAAGGCAGCTCAATGCTTCCCACTCCCACTGGTAAGCAAGGTAGCTTCCCTTCCCCCAAATAAGGCAAGGTAACAGTACACAGGAACTACAACCAAAGCCCAGGAATCAGCAACTCTGAAACTGGACTAAACTAGTAAAGCAGGAAAAACAAGAGATATTTTTTTTTTTCTTTTTTTTCACAAAACAGGCAGAAACAGGTACAGCAAACACTTATAAATGCTATGAATCAGCTACTACAGCTTACACAGAAGAATTTGCTACAAATACAGTCAAATAGTAATAAACAAGGATTCCAAGTGCAATATTAAGTTAAATGCAGTAAAACAGCTTCAATGTAACAGTAAGGCAGGCTAAATACAGTTGCTAGGTATTCAGATGTGGAAAGCAACAAAAATATACTTAGTATCAAGAAAAGTCGCTTATTCAGCTCTCTGCAGCCTGGATTACTCTGCTGGCCCACGTGGAGTCTGTGCTGAGTAGGTACAAGCTGAAAGTTTTATACCAGGGGCTGGAAAAGCTAGAAACTGGCCCAAAACGACCAATAAACTACTAGTTACTGGCTGAAACCTCACAAAACTGGACAAAGGCAGCTCAATGCTTCCCACTCCCACTGGTAAGCAAGGTAGCTTCCCTTCCCCCAAATAAGGCAAGGAAACAGTACACAGGAACTACAACCAAAGCCCAGGAATCAGCAACTCTGAAACTGGACTAAACTAGTAAAGCAGGAAAAACAAGAGATATTTTGTTCTTTTTTTCTTTTTACACAAAACAGGCAGAAACAGGTACAGCAAACACTTATAAATGCTATGAATCAGCTACTACAGCTTACACAGAAGAATTTGCTACAAATACAGTCAAATAGTAACAAACAAGGATTCCAAGTGCAATATTAAGTTAAATGCAGTAAAACAGCTTCAATGTAACAGAAAGGCAGGCTTAAATACAGTTGCTAGGTATTCAGATGTGGAAAGCAACAAAAAATATACTTAGTATCAAGAAAAGTCGCTTATTCAGCTCTCTGCAGCCTGGATTACTCTGCTGGCCCACGTGGAGTCTGTGCTGAGTAGGTACAAGCTGAAAGTTTTATACCAGGGGGCTGGAAAAAGCTAGAAACTGGCCCAAAACGACCAATAAACTACTAGTTACTGGCTGAAACCTCACAAAACTGGACAAAAGGCAGCTCAATGCTTCCCACTCCCACTGGTAAGCAAGGTAGCTTCCCTTCCCCCAAATAAGGCAAGGAAACGGGTTTTGAGGGACTATGTGATGAGTGTGGTGTGGTGTAAGTGTTTACCTTCTCCTCTTGACTGTCTATTCCAGTCTTGGGTGAAGAGAGCTTTTCTTCCCGTTTGGCTATACAAGTGCATCTCTCACAGGTTGTAGTGTTGGGAGGTAGGAGGAGTGGGTTGTCGGTGTACATGAGGCAATTGCTGCATTGCCCCAAGATGCCCAGATTCATCAGGTAGACAGGAGAAAACACCGGGAGCTGACCCTTAGACGTGCCTGGATAGGTGCTTATTTAAGTACTAGAAACTGTTTTCCTCTAGACAAATGAGGAAAGTTGAGTGCTGTAGTAATTTGTAGCTTATTTAGTGCTTACAACGAGCTCTTTATACTGGTGTGATTGCATCTTTACTAATACTTGTCGAGGCTGCTTTCTCATGTCCAGGTTGGTGCCCTTTCAGTTAAAAAGTCCTGGTATGGAATACCAGTCCAGTTGTTTATTTGTGCTTTCATGAAATTAATTCAGTCTGATCTTTCCAGTCTCTCTGGTACAAGACAATTTCAGGTTTTCCCTGTGTGCTCTGTCTTCTAATTGTACCATTTTTTGAAACAACTGTCCTTGAGCAGTCTTGTACTCAGCAAGCCTTTTCTTCATCTTGACCTCTGATTTCTTGCAATTTTATCAGTTCACCTGAATAGCTGTTTTAAGTTTCTTCCATTTTTTCTAGCCTTTTGCTATTTGAGCTGATATACTACTTTAACATTTTGTTTATTTTAATCAGCTTTGATTTATTTTTTTCTTCTAGATTACTGGAAGCCATATCTTCCACCAAAGCTGAAGGTTGAACTGCTTTTTACTTAACATCTGCAGGATTCTTCCCAGTCAGTGTTTTGTCTTCACCTTTTCTAGTTGATTTTCTTGCAGGCTCTCCAAATGTCTTGTTTGCTAGCAACCAGGCAGTGTACTTACTAGCTAGCAACTAAATTTACTAAATCTGGCAGAGTTACTGGCCCCTATCTCTCAGTTTCTTTTCTCACAGCAGAACTAAAATCAAGTTGTTGATCAGTGTGCAGCCATCTTGTAACTCTGTACCCTACACTTCTTAATATAATTCAATACTCTATCTGTACCCTACACTTCTTAATATAATTCAATACTCTATTTCTTTTCCACGCCTGCAATGCCATTCATATTCCACAAAATGACTTATAAGGCAGCAATTCTGATAAGATGCTATTATCTTACCTATTCTACATGACAGTTTTTTAAATATATGTTTGCAACTTACATGCATACATTAATATCTGGTAGCTGATCTTGAAAGCAGTTGCAGCTTCTCGTCTCTGTTTGGATTTTTGTCACATTTTCCCCATATTTTTAGTTTCAATAAAAACACTGAAGAAACAAAATTTATGCACATTTTTATTTTTAACCCTACACCCCTTTTAACTCACAGCAAACACACACACACACACACACACACACACACACACACACACACACACAGAGAATTATATACAAAGGGAAAGCACCGTTCCAAAAAGTTAGGTTTAATCATGCTGAAAACACGTTAGAGCCTCTGTAACATCCTGCATCCACACCATCCTTTGTTGTTCCATCTCAACTCCCCTTCTGATGTGAAAAACTTGCATTCTCTCAGTTAACTAATTTTTAGCCTTAGGAAGCAGTACCTTGGCTATCATGAAATTAATGGATTTTGCATTGTTGTGATTTATACTGAAGAGACTAATGTTACTAGCAATGTAATTGCTTGTACTCCCTTCAATATATTGGGTCTATATTTCTTGACTGAAAAACCTAATTGTGGAATAACTATTCGTCAAACCCAAACTGTCGAAACCAATCTTCATCGACCGCCCGTTTCATTTAACTTTTTCACAGGGAAAAGCAACAGTTGGCCACCATCAGGAATTTACCCTTTTCCCCACTGTAGTGCGATCTTGAAGTTATATTTAGTTGGGGGGAGGTGTGGGCGGGTTTTACATTTTTAAAGTTCAGTGACGGGCACTAGATTGGATGGCCATTTCTTTTCCCTGTGAACAAGTTCGATGAAACAGACATTCTACAAAGAGAGATTTCGACAATTTAGGTTCGACAAATAGTTATACATGTTTTTCGCTGAAATGATATAAACCCCAATATATCAGACTTCATTTAATTTTCACTAAACTGCTTGTCACTTCTCCTTTAAATACTAATTTTAGTGTTTCCTCATACAGATACCTCAAAGTTCACAGTTCAGTCATTTCCTGATTAACTGCTCTGTAGGTACACAAAAAGACCAGCTAATGGTTCTGCAGTCGCATGACATGGCTCATCCTGAATACTGGAAAACTATTATTTTATATGATTTTAGTTTAAACTTCTATGCATAGCACTAGGTGAAGCATCATAATTTAATGCAGACATATGAGCAGTTCACTTCAACCTCTTCCACTTAGGAGTACAAGATCACAATGCTATACTGCTTATATTTAGCATTTACCTTGTTATGGTATAAACCTCTTGATACAGTCTGGCAGTTGGCACAGAAGTTACACTTGTGAACTGTAGTTCCTGTGGTACCGGGTTTGATTCCCTCAGTCCTTATTTGTTTACCATATGTCCTTGAGTAAGTTATTTAACCCAACATTGCTCCTGGGTCACCGCAAAAAAAGGAAATATTTGTGTGTGTGTGTTTAGTGGGCTTACCTGGTTAACAATATGACTACTGGGGTTGCTGTTTGGCTTGATGGTTGAGGTGTTTATCTCACAGAAACAGTACACAGGGTTTAATTCTTATTTTTGGTCACTGACTGGTTATTGGTTAGTTATGTAATAGTATGCAAACTGACAGCTTCCTATTTACCTATGAAACAAATAAATTACAGCTAAAAAGTACTCTCTTATTTTAACATCACTGGTATTAACAGCAGTCACCGATAAGTCTTACTCCATCTCACAATTAAAGTACCTACGCATACTTTAGGAGTTCCAAATATCCTGGCAAAATTTGGAAGTCCCTTCCTCTCACTCTAAGAAACACAGTAAACACCAACTATTTTAAGGTACAAACAAAAAAATAGCCAAAATATACCTGGATCTGTACATACACAACTCCAGGATGATAAATTTCCTGCCCCTTACTTACTTTCTCCTATTCTTTCCAAGCACTATACCATTAGTTATTGGTCCAAAATCTCTTCCTTGTTCACTACATCCTGCTCTTCTTCCTTCTACCTATCCTAAAACATTCTTTCTCATGTCTTAATACTAATCCTCCATTTCATCATTTTCTCCCCTTCTAACAAGTTCATTTCCATACGTTGCATATGTCTTTAGACGCTGATATTAATTAATGATATTCTGTTTAAATGCTGGACAGTTGTTGACTACTTGTATAGCTCTGTATACTATATTCTGTATGTAAAGCTGGATTTTTTTTAGCTTTTCTTCCTTAAAAGAGATAGCTTTCTGCCCATTCGGACTATCGTGGCAAACAAATGCAAAAAATAAATAAATAAATAACTTTACAGTGTAACATGCACTTTATTTCAAGAAATTTTATACACATATTTTTAAGAAAATTTAACTTTTTATTTATAGTTACATTTTAATTTCTTTCATTATCCTTTTAAACATTAATGACACAGTGGGAATTGTATTTTAAAGTCCTCCCACAAGTTTAAAACAGTTCACAAACTTCCAGTCTTTTTTCCACACTGGTCTCTAGTTATCCAAGGTACTCCTGTTTTTTCTAGTCAACTCCTGAACTTTTATTTTGTGGCTCAATCATTTCCTTTGGTACACTGGAGAAGTTTTACTGGCAGGTTATTTCTATGGACTAGCCATTATCAGAGGAATCAGAAGCAGAATCTCCTTTCACTGACTGTTTCACTTTTTGCTAGGTAAACTTTTTTTTTTAATTTCCACCTTCACCTGTTTGGCATCTAAAAATGTCACTGATCTTTCTGAAAAAAATTCCGAAGACAGCTGGATATAACAACTTGAAGCTTAAAGATGACCTTTGACAGGGATAAACTTACTTATCTTCTACTAGTGTACAGTGAATAATGATTTTCCATGAACAATTTGGCACCTCAGTTGATAATACTTTACCCTTCTGCCACATTTTTGTCATGAGTAGCTCCTTCTGCTGATATGACTGCATCTTTACATAGGTCTTAGCGGGTTTCTCACAGTCACATTTAGAGCATATGCTTGACTTCATTTAACAAATCCTGCTGTGAAACACCAGTCCACTTACTTATTTGTGCTTTTATTAAATTTATGCTCCCTGTTCCTTTCAGGCTCTTTGGTACAGCAGAAAATCTCAGGTTTTCTCTGCATGTACTGTCTTCTGTTTCTATTATTTTTTGAAACAGCTCTTCAGAAGCCTCACACTCTCACAGTTTTTCCTTCATTTCATCCTCTGGCTTTTACAGTTTTATCAGTTCCTCTAAATAGCCAATCACAGTTTGGCTCCTGCCATTTGACTAAGTATTTCTCTAGTGCCTCACTTATGTTAATTCCTTCAAGTGCATTTGATTTATTTTTGTCTTAATTACTAGAAGTCATCTTCTCTACTCTTCACCACCAGAGTTTTTTTTCTTCCCCTATTCTAGTTGATTTTCTTTTACGTTCTCCAGTTTTCTCTTTTGCTGACATCCAGGCAGTGCAGTGAATAACAAGTAAATGAATTTTGCCCAAAATAAATTGCTTTTGCTGCCTGTTTCCCCAATGTTTTTGTTTTCACACTGGAAGAGCTCTACTCAACCTGCTGATCAGTGTGCAGCCATCATGGTAGTCTAGCACTTACATTTCTTGTGAATGATGGAGGAGGTCATCTGAGGAACTAGAACAGTTTCTGATGCCTTTGTGAAGGGTAGATTCAAGTTACTTCGCATTGAGCTGTCTTTGTGATTGAAAATGTTGGCTCAAAATCTCTGAACGGCAGGTGCTTGAGAGCACAACCAAAACAAACAAAGCATCCCCTTTCTTGCTGGTGAAAAAGCAATATTTCTTTTTGAAGAACTGGAATGCCAACATAGACCATGATGGTATTGAGGATGCACCAGTAACAGTCTTCTTGGTCTCGAAACAAAGAGACAGAAAGAACTGAGGGGAACATTTCCAACGCAAAAGGGCTGGATGGATCCAACAACTCAGGACTATGGATTAAGATGTCGCAAACAGACTAAAACAAGTCTACACTATTATTTAGAACCACTGGCCAAGAAAATAAGGGCTTCAGAAATTCAAGGATATAATTGGTATGGGAGTAAGGAAAAGCTGGCTCTATTTGCAGATGACATTATTTTACACATGACAAAACCAGAAAGGGACATTACAGTATTGTGGAACATTTTAAGACAGTTTCAAATCTTTTCCGGATACAAGATTTATGAAACTAAAACAAACGCAATAATGGTAAATTATGTACCCACGCATGAACTGGTCCAACAATATCCATACTTATGGGGACATGATAAAATGAAGTATTTAGGAGTATGGATTAGATCTGTAGTGTCAGCTAAGGATATGTGGGAAGAGACTAAACAGAAGATAATACAAAAATTGAGAAACTGGAAGCTTTGTTATATGGATATGGATAGTAAGCCATTAAAATGTTTTTAGTCCCTTTGGTCTTATACACAGGTCAGACATATTTTTATCAACAGAGGAAAAGCTGTGGATAGCAATTAAAAAAGAGTTGAAGGATTATATCTGGGAAGGGAAGACAGCAAGGGTCAAGTGGGATAAGATGATTCTTCCAATAGAATAAGGCAGACTAGGATTGCCCAATTTGAGGGGGTATTTTACAGAAACACAGTTAAGGCTCTTGTATAAAGCACAAGCAGAAAACTATAATTCAATGTGAAAAGGAATGATGCTGATACAGGAAGGAAGCTCAATAAATAAGGAGATATTGGGATTTTGGATGCAAACTCTTAAGGAGAACAACAAAAATCATACAGAGCATTATATTCATAAAATAGCAAGGAGTATTCTAAGAATCAAACCAGCATGAGAATGGAAAAAAGAGATTTTGTTGATAGAGATGACTGTGGTCAGGGATATAGATAATAAGCTAGAGGGGGTGGTGGAATTTATTGGAGAAAGGTAGCAAAGGAACCAAGGTATTGGGAGCAAATAACTGGAAATGGAAAGGTAACAGAATGAGAAGAGGCCAAGAATTTATTTGGATTACAGGTTAGAGATTGCCTTCCCTAGCAAGGATTGATATCAGAGTACAGGCAAAGAGAAAGAAATATGGGGCTCCTGAATGAAAGACCAGCATTGGTAGAGTTTTTAATAGCATCTAGAACAGAAGCTGCTATTAAAAAAAGAATAATTAGTAAAGCATATACAATACTGAATGATAATTATAAGAATCAATCAGAGGAGCTTAGAAAGGACTGGGAAAAGAGACTGTATAAGCAATTCACAAAGAGACAATGGGAGGATATATGTACATCTCTCAAATATGCAACAAAGTCTAGAAGATTTAGGATCTTTGCCTGGAAGTGTTTACATAGGTATTTTTATACCCCAAGTAGATGCCAAAGAATTTTTCCTCAGGTGTATAGCAAGTGCTGGAGGTGTGACGAGCAAGAAAGCGGTGATTGGGAACATATGTTTTGGGAGTGTAATGAGCTGGCAGACTTTAGGAATTCCCTGCAGACCACTATTTTGGAGATGCTAGATGAGCAGACTGGACTGATTTGGGAAATGATTTTTAATTTTTCTTTTGAGTTATGATACAGAATCGGAACTGCCTAGACACAGTAAAGCCTTGCAGAGTCTAATTATGGTGGCTCCCAAAAAAGCAATTACTAGAAAATGGAAATTAAAGTCTAGACCAATTTTACTAAAAGTAGTGAATATAATAATAGAGATAAAACAACAGGAACTGGGATCTTTAGAAAAGGGAGGGAGCAAACTACACAGGAAAAATAGGAATTACGGGAACAATATATGCAGAGCAGGAACACGGTTTAAGGGGCAGGATTTGAATGTGCTATGTAATACTTCACTGACAATGATTGAATAGATTATAAGTGATGTATGATGGTTACAACTACAGTTGTTTCAAAGGTGTCTGTGATGTATACTGTTTCTAGCTAAAGTGGTGTCATGTTGTTTGTTTTTCATTTGTATAAATGTAAGATTGTCTACGTCATGTGTGAAAATTTAATAAAGATTGTTGGGAAAAAAAAGTCTGCACCATAACCAGCTCTACAGCATCAGTCTTTAACCACACAGGGCTGGCACAGTTGACTCTAAAGGTTTTGGAGTGGACTCCTTCAGATGTACAAACCATGGCGATAGGAGTGGAGCTGTCAACACCAACACAGGGAAGGCTAGGAATGGTTTCAGCTCCAGAGCTGCCAGTGCTAAGATGGATACTGGTGAAGGAGCAAAAGATAAAGGAGTTGGTGAGCTAATCCTATCTGCGCTCTACGTGTGGAAAGGGTTGAGATGAAGACCACATCTACTGGAGCCCTCACAAATGCTCTCATCATTTGATTCCAGACTATTCTACTACACTCCTGGTAGACCTGGTAGAACTAAGAGAGGAGGATGAAGCGTGACTTTCCTCTCCAAGAACTGGCTACTCCAAGAGGTATCTTTCTTTAGAAACTGTCAGAAATAATAATGGTATCAGTGTTGGCAGCAGTTGACATTGAAGGACTTGAAGCTTGCAACCAAGGAGGGATGAATCTCTGAAGGCTTGCACATTTTTGGTACCAGAGAAGAGGAAGGAGATATATCCAAATGTCTCTTTCTTTTCTCCGTTTCTCTAGCCCATTTCTTATCTTATTCTCTCTCCTTTGACTTTTCTTTTTCTACACTTTTTGGCTGCTCCTTCTCACGAAGTTTGCTTCATTAAGAGAAGGGCTCTTCAGCCACTTCTGCCATTGCAGCAGAGAGAAGGCCTTTTGAAATTAGCTTGTTTCTTCTGTCAGTTAAAGACCTGAGTCCAAAAGATTTACAATTACCACACTAGGTGTGAAGGTGCCCCAGCTAATGTTCTACCCTTTTAAAAATCTTAAGCTTATAGAGATCTTCCAGGTTAGTGAACTTAGTCCTAGCATTTAAGGCCATGCAAGACTGCTTTCTCTTTGAAACCCTGTGATTTAAGAAATAGGGATTTGAGGGGGTCCATGCACAAGGTTAATAGATTAAACCTTGTCTCATCAATAAGGTGCAAGAATGAGTTAACCATAGGATAGTGAGATGGTCCAATGACTGCCAAAGACAGCAGAAAGTATATGCATTTAAACAAACGTGTGATGGAAGTCTGGAAGAAAGAAGTATAACTCCTCATATTTGGACCTTTGCAATAAAAATAAGATTATACTATTGCTCCAACCACCTTTTCATACGGATTCTAACATTATTGCTGAAATAACAAACCTTGCTTTCCTTGTGCTTCATTTTGGGCTTGTTTTGTGATTTGGAAAACACTTGCAAAACTTCTCAAGAGGGAGTAAAATATTACATTTAAGAATTGAAACAGTAGCTGTTTTGTGGGGTATTTGTTAATCATTCTTGTGTTAAGCGTGAGTTACTCAGATCTACACTTTTCTAACAGAAAAGGAACACTTTGTGTGAAATATCCCCAAAAAAACATGGAATAGAGCTCTGAAAATATTTTTTTGGGTTAGTATACAAAAAATACACTTCCAAGTCATCTGAAGTGATGATATGTCCTCTTCAAGGAATATTAGAAATGTGCTGCCAAACTTGGCTTCATTCCAGAGAGATTCTGCCAAGCTATATTAGATATTCTGTTAGAAAAATCAGTCTGTTCCAAAAATAAATGACATTAGGCATGACAAGTACCGAGATGCCTAGTGCAGCACTGCAATTGTTATGCTGCTTAAGAGTGTCACATTAAGGCACTACCCCTTCCTGATTATTACCATTTTTTACTGGAAAGATGCATTACATCTTATACAAATAGCTCATACTGTTTATGCCCTGTGTGACACCAATATACCTCATACCACACCACTCATATACTATAATCAGTACACTGCACCTTTCATCAGAGATCCAGAATGTTTTACCACTTTTAACAAGTAAAGCTTGTATTAAGCTGCCTGAAAACTACTGTGGTGAATAGGTACTACATGCAAGATAGCAGAGATTAATTTTTAAATTAAAAAAAAAAACAGTTACATTGTTCCAATACTTTGTACAGCAGCCATGCCAAACACAAAGACAAATATGCATTTCACTTTAAAAGAAACTACAACAACACATGGTACTGGAGCACCATGTGCTTCCTCAACTCCTTTTAACTCAACATGCACATATCTGCTCTGAAGAGAATGAGTAGCACTGCATTCGGAATAACATGCTGAAACAGTTTCTGCACGTTAAATGTCAGAGTGCATCAGCCTTGAAGGATGGCATGTGTACAATGTTGGCGGGTTTATTTAGGGACTTGGTGGGTGGAAGATACTGCTTTAAAGATGAGTATGAAAAGGGTAGATGGAGGAGCAATAATTCAAATCGGAGACAGACATGCCCCTAAAGTCACACTTCCATACTTCATAGCACATGCTATTTCAGGAAAGGTGTACTTCCCTACACTGTACCATTTCACATTTTCAGGACAAAAAAAAAAAGATTTGAAGAAGTGCAAAGACAGTCTGCATGACAGTGGCTAATAAGCAGGCATGAATGTACCAAGCACTGCCACCCACTAAACAAAAAAAATCAAATCACCTTCCAAAGCTTAACAGCACAGTGGAATAAAGTTAGTGCTAAGATTAATTTGATTTCTTGGTAATTTTTAACAAATACTACAAAACATTTTCAACTGTTGTGATAAACTGGTACTCAAACAACAAACTAAGGAAAAACAAGAGTAGGTGCGTGTGTCAGAAGATATCCCCATACTGTTGGAAAAGGGAGGTGAATGAGAAGACAACAGAAACAGTTTGCCTATGAATATAAAAGGATAATTTTTGCCTCTGTTAACCAGGTTAGTCTCAATAGGCTAATAGCCTCCTTTCAGGGGAGACCTGAGGTGGTATTTATACTACTAGGGGAAATCTTGTCAGGACAGCAGGGAACTTCCCTTACTCCTCTTTTTATGGATGGTACGGGACCTTTTGCCACCAACTCAGTCAGATGGGACCTCGGTTTAACATCTCATCCAAAGGATGACACACTCAGGAGTGCAGTACCTACTTATACTGCAATGCCAGGTGTGGAAATAGAACCCATAGCTTCTACTGATAAATTTATTTTACAGCGCGGTCCACTGGATTTAATACAGCCATTCACTGAAGTTCTGAACAGTTCTACCCAATTTTTAAAATTTACACATTATTTTAAATTTAACGAGTATTATTTAGACACCATTATAGAGCTGGGAAAAAGTGGTTTTACATCTAGACTATGCAGGAAACCCATTTTAAAGTCACCATCCATTTAGTTACAAAAAGTATGGCTAAAGAACAATGTATTAGGATCACCTGTATGACATCCCTTGAGGAAAATTTTATAGAGGAATGAATAAATTAAAGGACACATTTAAGGAAAGAGGCTACCCTTTTAGTATGTTAGATCCCATATTATTACACAAAGGGATACCAAATATAAAAATATTTCAGCTGTTGGCATAATGGGTGACAAAAAGAAAAATGATAGAGTGGATTCCACCAATGAAAAAAAGGTTTGATTTGTCTTTAGTAGTGCAATATAATGATGGAGCAAGGGAGGTTAGAAATATTATAGACAAAAAGTGGGCTATTATGAGAACAAATGATGTAGTATTCAATACAGTAGGGAATGGACCCAGTTTTGTGTATAAAACTGCAAAAAAAGTTTAAAGGGTTAGTAGAAGAGTTGAAATATGCACATTTAGGGGCTATAATTGACTCTCCGTCTGACACAGACATCCTCCAAAAGGGTCTCACTGAGACGAACACCTGGTGTCAAAATCATGACCTCAAGCTAAATGCCAAAAAGTGCATAGTCATCCCCTTTGGAAAAAACAAAGTACCCACAAACTACAACATAGGTGGTAGTCCCCTAAATACGGAAGACGTAATAAGAGATCTGGGGACCCAAGTAGATAGTAATCTCACGTTTTATAATCACATTGCCAAAGTGGTTAGAAAATCTTTCTATGTGGCCCACCTAATCACAAAAGGGTTCGTATCCAGATCAAAAGAGGTCATTGTGCCCCTCTACTCATCAGACCCATCATAGAGTACAATGCCCCATTTGGATGTACCTTACAAGACACCTGCAACAGCTGGAAAGACCACAGAAGTACCTCACCAAGAGGATCACTGGCCTCAGATGCCCTATGCAGCTCGACTGAAGAAACTCCAGTTGTACTCAGTTGCATACTGCCTACTCAAAGGTGATCTCTGCCGGACATACAAGGCCATGTCCAACCCAGAATTGATGGACATGCTCCACCTAAAGAAAACCTTATCCCCTCGAGCCACACGCTCTAGGGATCTAAACCTCACTGCAACAATAAATAGGATGTGCTGGATGGATAGATTCCTGTCCCAGAGACTTCCCATGCTTTGGAACAAGATCCCTATCTACATTAGGCAGAGCTCCTCACTAACACACTTCAAAAGAAACATTGACGAGTGGATGGGAAACAGAAAGTTTACCTCGGGGATCACTTCAGTGGCTCTGCTGGACAGAGGCACAGGGAACTAATCCAAGGGGGCGGAGAAAGCCAACACATTCTGGCTAGGCTTATAAATGCCTTTGGGCAGATAGCCTAGTATGAACCTATGAACCTATTTATTTAACATTTGTTGACTGGGAAAGTCTGATTAGGACAGAGCCTATTTTCAGTGGAGGCCTGGGGAGAAATGCTCCAGATGCATACCTTTAGAATATGGGAGGAAACATTAGTACCCGGAGGAAGCCCACACGAACACAAGGAGGGATGCAGACTCCACACAGAAGGCACCCCAGCTGAGAATTGAACCAGAGAACCTCTTGCTGTGAGGCGACAACTTTAACCACTGCACCACTGCGCTGCTGCCCACATACTAAAAAAAGTCTGAGGGGCACCTCAAATTGTGAATATTGTAAACAATGTTTGTATATTCTGATGCATGAAAAAGTAAAAGTAAGGAACAAGATTACTGGATTGGAAAATGGTAACTGTTATACTTCAGGAGTGGTGTATTTAGCAAAGTGTGAAGGATGTGCAAGTTTCTATACTGGGAAAACAGAGCAACCATTAAAAAACGGACTTATGAACATAATTATTAAGTATAAATAATCATACTAGTGTGTTGTATAAACATTCTTTAAGTTGTTCGTGCTTCTGTAAGTTTGCATTTGGTATCCTGGGGGGTGCTTGGCAGACTAAACTCAAGTTTAAGGAGCTTATATATATATATATATATATATATATATATATATATATATATATATATATATATATATATATCCACCCAGGCAAAATCAAAAATCAGAGGGGGATGCTACTGCAGCAGTGATCACACGAAAATCTAGTGTTATGGTAAGTTTACTTACACAACTGCACTGTGTTCATCATATTAATCACTGCTGCAGTACTCTTAGCTAGATGGGTTGATTACCTTAGCTTACAACATCGGGGAGGTGGAAGGGGAAGGGTTCAGAATCTCCTGGAAAATGGTCCTTGCAAAGTTTGATCTCGACCCAGAGAATGAATCAAGCTTGTGGTGTTTTGTAAGTTGCTTCTTCTAGAATACTTTTAAAATCCAACCCTTTCCAAAAAGCCATGAACGAAGCTAAGGCCCTGGCAGAGTTTGCCTTGACCTTCTCCAGAATAGTTTTGTTGTGGTGAGCATGACAAAAGATAACAACCTTAGACCACCATATGAAAATAGTCTGTTTGGAACCTTCAGAAGAAATGAAAAACTGATACAAAGATCCGAAAGATTCTGTTCTGTCAAGATAGCACCTGAGTTGTGTGTAGACATCCAAAGTATGGAATATCCTTTCTCCCTCATTTTTGGGTTCAGGAAAGAAAACAGGAAGCGGGATAGTTTGGTTTTAAATAAACGCAGTTACCACTTAGGCATAAAAAAGCATTAGTTCTCAAAGGAACCCTATCTGTGGAATCCTACAGTTTGACTCACCATAAAAGCTTGTGACTCAGATATTCTTCTTGTAGAGGTCACAGCAATCAGTCAAACAGTCTTCCATGTTAAGAACCTCAAGTCAGCCTGATGAGCTGGTTCAAATGTGGCAAGTGCTCGCGTCTCCAACACAAAATTAAGATCTCAAGGAGGAGTCAATGGTTTTCTTGGAGGTCTCTTATGCAAAACCCTTTTCAAAAGCATTTTCACATGAGGATGCATTGAAAAGGGGGAATCCATGAACATACATGCTGAAATGGCTGACAAATAAACCATGATGGAGGAGTAAGAAAGCCCATAGGATAGTAACTCACACAAATATTGTAAAACCAGAGAAACACTAGCCCTGAATAGGTGTTGGTTATCCTGTTGGCACCAACTAGAAAACGTTTTCCATTTGTTGTTATATGATCTTCTACTAGCAGACTTTCTTGCCTCCAAGAGTACCAGCTGCATGCCCTCAGTAAACAGGTGTAAAAAGGGAATTAATACCAAATCATCCCAAGCAGTCAGTGGACTGAGGTTGGGGTGTATCAAACACCCTTGTTCTTTTATATTAATGCAAATTTGCCTGCGTCACAGTGATAATTCATAAACGTATTTAGGAAAAAAAACAACCCTGTTCGTGTGTGAATACATCCATTCTGGGAGGAGGGTTGTGGTAATTTCCCCAGCCATTTCTAAAAGAAGGAAGAACCACTGTTGCCTAGGCCAGAATAGAGATACCACAATAATCCTGGTGGATTCCTTCTGAATCTTCAGACGTACCCTGGATATCAGTTGAAAGGGTGGAAAAGCATAAAGGAACGAACATTCCTGTCCGAGAAAAAGAAAAGGAAAAGGCATTTGTCTTCCAGGCCTTCTTACATGGAGTCTTGCAGCAAAATTTTGACAGATGATTATACAGAAAGGAGGCAAGGAGGTCTACTTCAGGAATTCCTCACAGATGAATCAGATCTTGGAAGACCCCCAATCTAGTTTCCATTTGTGAGAGTCTGATCTGGTAGTGCTCAGCTTGTCAGCCACACAGTTTTGCACTGAGAGGATATAGAAGGCCTGCAGAGTGAGACTTAGCTCACTGAAAATGGGTTAAGACCTGGTCCCCCTTTCTTGTTGATGTACCGCATGACTGTCTGTAACAGCTTGAAGTCCAGGGGACCAAAGATGACTTGGAGAATTGAATTCCTTGATTAGAGCAATAATCTTTTTTATATTTATGTGCTTGCTTCTGTCCTTGGTGTCCTAGACACCTTGCACTTTTATCCCTCCTGAAACCACTCCCCAAGGGAAGTCCGAAGCATCTGTGGTGACTGACTGTTTTGGAGTAAGAGGAGAGAAGGGGAGAACTGGATTTAAGGATATTTGCTGTCTATACCAAGTGATCTCTCTTCTTAAAAATATGAAAACTGGGATTTGAAAAGATAATGGGTAATGTTGCTGGAGCTGAAAAGACTTCAGAGACCACTGTATCTTTCTCAGGTGTGAACTGAATATAGTTTTCCTAAATATCCTAAATAGCCTTGCACCTCCTAAAAGAAGAGACTAAAAACAACTAATGCAATCTGGCTATCCCAAAATAGAATGCCAAAGCACGATAAAAAATGTGGAAAAATGGCAAAAATATAAAACACCAAAATATCTGTAAAACTTCAGAATGCTCTGCAGCTACTAAAAAGCAAATAAATGAATACAAAAAATACATTATAACAACATTCAGAACAACAGTAAACACAACCCTAAAAAATTCTGGTCAGCCATTGCAGAAATTTTGCATCCTACCCAAAAATTCAACCCTAACCCTTCTGCTAATAACTCACCACTTGAAAACTGCAATAGAATTTTACTACTATTTCATAGATACTGTAGCATCTCTAACCAAGGATTCCCCGACATCTAATCCTAACCCTGTCCAACAGCCACATATCACCACATCCATTTACACTGTCAAATCTTTGCCCACATCCTGTATAAAACTACTCAAACAAACTCAAACATGTCCTACTTCAGCTGATGGCCTTCCAAACGAGTACCTTTAAATAGTAGCCAAAAGTCCCATAAAATAGTAGCCAATAGCATTGCCTATCTTGTCTCAATCCTTGCAAATAAGTCAATCCAGGAATCCCTCATTCCATCTCCTGAAAATAAATCACATACTATCCCTCTACACATAAAAAGGGAAATTCAACAAACATCAGTAAACTTCAACCCTGTAGTAACCTTATCTCCCCTCTCAAAAATTCTTGAAAATGTACTGAAAAACAATTGTTTAACTACTTCCTGCAGGAAGAACTCCTATCCCTGCAGAACAAAGCTCTGTCCTTCCCAAAGTAGCAACACTGCACTTCTGACCTATACAGATGCTGTCAAGAAAGCTAGAGGTAACAGCAAACTAATATCCTCCTTATTTTTAGTCTTGTCTAAAGTTATCAACATAGTTTGTCGTACAAACTTCTACTTCAAATGTCCTGACTAGGTCTACCTTAGCTCAACCTTCTACGGTTCAAAAGCTACTTGTCTAACCATATGTCCCAGTCACCACCAGTGTATTACAAGGCTCTATCCTTGCTCCTTTCCTTTTTTACATTCTCACCAGTGTCCTCCACACATATACATAAATCAGGCCTCGCTAATACAATACAATATGCACATAACACACACACATATCTCAAAAAGAAATTACTCAGGAAGCTTTAACAACCACTGAAACATGGCTTTGTAACTCAAACTCATGCTCAATCTAACAAAAAAAATACTACTTTTCCCCAAATCCCTCTCATTAAAAAACAAAATTTAAAATACTGCCTCTTAATCATACACCCACTGAAGTCACTTCTCACTGCAGATTGTTAGGGATGATAGTGGATGATAGATCATTTTAAATTTGATCTGCATATACAAAACTGTATAAAAAAATCACCAAAAACTAGGGGACTTCACAGAGCCAAAAACTTTCTCACCAATTTAACTAAAACTACAGCTGTGACTACTTACTTCCTTCCCCTCAATAATTTATGGCACTCCCATCATTACGAACCTCCAAGGATCACAAAAAGCAAAACTTGAATAATGCTATAATGAAGTGGCTAAATTTGCAGCAAACATTCCTTTCAGAACCCATCAGTGTATGACACAAAAAATTCTAAATTGGTTAGAACTACCCTATCAACTAACATATGCATAGCTTCCTACCAGCTATAAAATTATCCATCAAACATCTGCTTGTCCAGCACTAAATACCATTCTACACAACTATATTCCCACTGTCATTATAATCCAATGACCAAAAACTCCTTTCTGTCCACAAGCATATCAAATCTGTTGGGCATGATCTGTACTCATACCATGGTGCTATGGCCTGGAAATCCTTACCTATATCCATCAGGTCAATAGGTTCATAGGTAGGTACTAGGCTATCTGCCCTAGGGCATTTATAAGCTTAGCCAGAATGTGTTGGCTTTCGCCTCCCTTTTAGACTAGATTCCTGCGCCTCTGTCCAGCAGGGCCATAGAAGTGATCCCAGGAGTAAATTTACGATTTCTCATCCACTCATCAAGATTTATCTTGAAGAGGGTCAGCAAGGGGCTCTGCCTAACATGAACTGGGATTCTATTCCAGAGGGAAGCCTTTGGGATATGAATCTATCCCTCCAGCATGTCTTATTTATTGTTGTGCTAAGGTTTAAATCCCTGGAGTGTGTAGCTCTAATGGATTTGGTTTTCTTGAGGTGTAGCATGTCCAAGAATTCTGGGTTAGACATGGCCTTGTACGTCAAGCAGAGATCGCCTCTGAGTAGGCGGTAAGCAACTGAGTAGAGCTGGAGTTTCTTTAGTTGAGCTGCATATGGCATCTGTTTGAGGCCCACGATCCTCTTGGGGAGGTATTTTTTAGGTCTCTCCAGCTGTTGCAGGTGTTGGGTAAGGTACATCCCAAATGGGGCACTGTACTCAATTATGGGCCTGATGAGCGATGAGTAGAGGGGCACAATGACCTCTCTTGATCTAGATGTGAACCCTTTTGTGATTAGGTGAGCTATATAGAAGGTTTTTCTAACCACTTTGGCAATGTGATTGTCAAAGTAGAGGTTACTATCTACTTGGGTCTTCAGATCCCTAATTACTTCTTCCGTACTTAGTGAATTACCTCCTATGTGGTAGTTTGTGGGCACCTTGTTTTTCCCAAAGGGGATGACTATGCACTTTTTGGCATTTAGCTTGAGGCCATGGTTCTGACACCAGGTATTAGTCTCCGTAGGGCACTTCTGGAGGATGCTTGTGTCAGCCGGCGAGTCAATTATGGCTCCCAGTTTGCAATCATCTGTGAACTTGGTAAGTCACAGTCCTCACATGTTTGCCTGTACCTCAGAGAAGTATATACCAAACAAGAGGGGTCCCAGGACTGAGCCCTGTGGGACACCACTTGTAACCGGTTTAGAGTCGGACATGGCACCCGCGACTCGGACCATGTGAGTTCTATCCCTGAGCCAGTTTGCAACCCATCTTGTGACATATGGGTTAATATTTAAGCTGGCAAGCTTATTTATGATGCCAGAGTGGGGTATTGTGTCGAAGGCCTTTGTGAGGTCCAGGTAGGCCGTGTGGACTACCTTTCCCTCATCTATGGCTTTGGTTACTATTTTGAAGAAGTCAACTAGGTTTAAGAGGCAAGATCTGCCTTTAACAAAGCCAAATTGGGTAGGGTCCAGTGTTTGGAGGTTCCCAATGTCTTTGTTTATGAGATCCATGATGATGCGCTCCATAGCCTTGCAGACCAGGCTAGTCAGGCTTATAGGGCGATAGTTCCCGGGATCCGTTGTGGCACCACCTTTGTGGAGCGGGATCACTGTCGCCATTCTTTGGGTACATAACCTCTGGTAAAGCTGAGTTGGAACAGTGAATTTATGTGAGGGTTTAGTTCATTTTGGAGCTTGTGTAAGATGCAGCCCGGGATACCATCCGGTCCCATTGATGCTGTGTTTTTTACTTTGGAGAGGGCTGCTTTCACCTGTGTGTCTGTGATGTCTGGGGGACTGCATTCTTCTGGGATAGACACTGGCTCTTTTGGGGGGGGGGGAAGGGGGGTAAAGTCTGCACTGAACCTGTCCACCAGGATGTTGACAATGTCAGTGGGTTCAGTGTATTTTGTGCCATTTTGCACCAGCTCAGAGCAGATCTGAGAGTTGCCACCCAGATTCTTGATGTAGCTAAAGAAGGCCTTGTGATTATCTTTAGAGTCTTTGGTGATTTTTCTTTCAAAGCTAGCCTTTGATGATTTTATGCGGGATCAAAGTTTCTTGCTATTACTGAGGATGCCTTCCCTTTTTGGGATTTTGCCTTATCATGTAATAGTTTCCTCCTTCTGTTGTATAGCTTATTTATGGCCGGGGTCCACCAGGCTGGTCTCCTGTTTTTGGAGGAGTGAGTCTTCATTTTACTTGGGATGGCATGATCCATGCATTCCTGTAGGTGCTCATAGAGTGCATTTGTAAAGGATTCTGCCGTTTGGGTAGGATTTTCCATTAGCCCGGGGGCTTTGAAACTTTCCACCTCGGTCTTGAGAAGTGTGAAGTTTGCTTTTGAGAAAATTTTCACAGTGGTTTCCTTGGCTGGGGGTGGGGTCAGGATGTGGATGTCCACTGTGATTAGTTTATGGTCTGATCTTACCAATGAGGGATTTACCTCTAGTGTGGAACATTGAGCCCCGAAGTTGGTGATGGCAAAGTCCAATATGTTGTCCCCTCTTGTGGGAGTGGTGACCAGTTGTTCCATGGCATTTGAGTTTATAAACTCCAGGAACCATTGGGCGAAAGAGTTGGGACTTGAGTAGTTTTCCCAGTCAATGTTTGAGTAGTTGAAATCCCCCAATATCATGGTGTTCAGTGAGACCTTCATATTCTCCAATGTTCTCAGGAATGCCGAGTGAGGGTCCTGAGACAAGGTGGGTGATCTGTAGCAGGCTATAAACTGAAAAGCAGTTTTACCTACTGTTAGTTGCACATGGATGGTTTCCACTGCCTCGTGCAGTGCCACTAACCTGGAGGTGTGTGTACCCTTGATGAAAATGGATACTCCCCCGCCTTTAGTTTTTCGGTCCAAGTTCTGGGGCAGAAAAGAATGGTATGAGTTGAATCCTGGTAGTGCTGGGGTGCTCTCTGGGGCCTTGAACCAGGTTTCTGTTACTGCACAGATATCGATTTTCTCCATACTGAGGAGTGCCTCGTGTGCGTGCATCTTGAGGTTTAGACTTCTGGCATTGAGTAGCATTACTCTTAGTTTTTTGTTTCTGGTATTGTCTATGGAGGTGGGTTTGTCTTTTAAGCCTTGCCTAAAAAAGGCACTATGGGGTGGCAAGAGCCTCAGCCAGTATTCGAAAGCCTAAAGGTGACAGGTGCAAGCCGTCCCTGGTGAAGCAACGAGCATATCATCCCAGGCTGACAAACACTGGATCCCCTTTGAATGACACCAATAGCTTAGCCAATTGTTAAAATTGATCATTTTGTCTTTATACTGTGGCATCATTCTTGGTGAGGGCAAGATGCTACTCAGGGTCAGGGTCATACCGGCCTGGGCTACATGATCAGAGAGCTCCTCTATGTCTCTTTTCATGTAGTCCAGGGAGGTACGTCTCAGGTCATTCACACCAATGTGGACAATGACAGAGTCATATTTGTACCTGCTGTGGAGTGACCTGAGTGCTTGTGTTATGTGGTGGATCCTGGCACCCGACAGGCAGCTTACAGTGACCTTCTCCTTGTTCAGTCTGGTGAGTGGGATGTCAGTGTGCCTGACAATAGAGTCTCCAATTACCAGCATATTAGGTGTGTTATTTAGCCTTAGGGGCTGCGACTGTGTGGCACACTGACTTTGTGAAGTATGTGATACGTGAAAGTTCTTGTGGGGTAGCGGTTGCTTGGATGTCTGCTTTGGAGGTCTCTGTTGCTTTGGCAGATTTTTATTTAGAGACTCCGAGTATGTTTTTGTGAGTTTATATGTCTTGTTTGCTGGTGCGATTGGTTTATGTGAGACTGGTTGTGTGGTGCGAGTGGTTTCCTTCTCCTCCTGACTGACTGTGCCAGTCTTGGGTTGAGAGAGCTCAGCCTCCAATTTGACTGTATAGTTGCATCTCTCACATATATTTGAATTTGTTGGAAGGAGGAGAGGGTTGTCTGTGTACATAAGGCAATTGCAACATTGCCTCAAAATTCCCAGATTCACCAGCTGGACTGGAGAGTATACCTGAAACTGTGCTTTGGACATGCCTGGATGGTTTAAAGAACTGATTTATTGATTGTCCGGAATGGATAAATAGGGAGCCTTGTACTTCTGGATAGTATAAGGGGGTGTAGTGCTAAAGTTTGTTAGTGCTTACTGAGAAATTTGAGCAAGTGCTGGGCTGTAGAATGAAGGTTGAATGCTTATTTTGAGAGTTTGACTAGTTCTAAGGGAAAAATTGAAGAGCAGACTTTGTGGAGCCGGGAATAGTTTAAAACTGCTTAAACGGCGATGCGCAACATTGCGCAAATGTGGGTTTTAAAGCAGGGAACTTGAAAGAGATATGAATTAGCCCAAAATGGCCAATAAGCTACTAGTTGCTGGGCTGAGAATACTCCTCCAGGGACAGATAGGCTGCTCAAAGCTCCCCACTCTCACTGGTGAACAGAGAAGCTTCCTCCTATCCAAGTAAGGATATGGGCAACACAGGAACTTATATCACAGCCCAGAATTCAGCAAAACCTGAAATCTGGACTACTCTAGTTCAGAAAAGGTGGGAAACAAGGATATTTTTTTTTCTTTTTTCAACAGAACAACAGTAACTTAACAGAAAAGCATTGTAAATGCTTTCAACAGGCTAGCACACTTGAGTGTGTAGCCTACAACAGTTAAACAACACAAAAACGATTTAAAGAAGGGCAGGAACAGTAAAAATGCAAACACAAACTTTTTTTTTCAGATATTAGAATAGCTAGAAACTCGCTTTTTGGCGAGAATATGCAGTCGCTTATGTGGGTAGCAAATGTCTGAGTTATGATGCTCCTAGATAATAAAGGCTTTGGTGTACTCTCCTTACAGTCCTTTAAAACCATTCTGAAATATTTCCTAGCCAAACTGCCTGTTCTTGCTCAACACCCAACATAAAATATATCATGAAATATGAACAAGTACCTCTTCATACCTTATACCTTCTTACTCCCCCTTCATCACTCATTTCTTTCCTTTAATCAATTAGTCTCTTGACTCTCTATCTAAATATACCATAACCCTGTTTTTTTCTCCCACTTCATACTGCAATTCTTGTTTGTATTACAGTAACTTACCTTCAATTTCACTAAACTAGCTACATTTTTTCTAAATATTAAATCATTGTCATATAAGGTGTATCTATTCTTAACCAATATTCCAAATTATTTTTAATTTGGTATAATTATTTGAACTGTAGATTTATTTTACAATTTTTGAAGATTGTTAAATTACTGTTCTTTAAAATGCTTCTATAATATTTCTGAGCATTTAGGCAAGGGCCTCTGCTAAAAATGTGCCTCTACCCAGTCAGACTTCCAGTAATCAAATATCAATCAATCAATAAGTGTAGAGCCTCATCAGGGGTGTCATGAGAATTATTGCTGCCAAGAGACCCAAAATCTTGAGGTATTCCCTCGCAATGACTTATGCTTGAGTGGAAAACCCTAGAAAAAGATATAGATATAGACAGTACAGTTGTGTAAAATCTTACCATAACATTAAATGGCCTTCTTTTCATTGTTACAGTACATATCATCTCTGAGATCTCCTGCAAAGGACACACCAACGTCCAAGCCAGTACACCAAAGCCTTTATTATCTAGGAGAGTCATAACTTAGACATTTGCTACCCACATAAGTATAGGGCATAAAAGTGACATATACATGCTCCCCAAAGCAGAACTGAAGAGCCCCAGTACAGCCAGGATCCCCAGTAGAAATGAGAACATGTACCTTCAGGAAAAAAGAAGCAAGAAGAGAAGGAGAAGAACCTCTCTGCCAGAAAGAAAGTACCCCTCATGGAAAAAGAAGAAAAAGAACAGGAGGAAAGAAGGACATCTACTGATAGGACAGGATTGTACACAACTGTACTAGGTCCTTCCACATCACTGTTGCAGCAGTCATCACCTCTGGGTAAGTACAATAGCCACAATGAAGGTAGGAAGGGTGAAGGCAAGGATGAGCTTTCCATAAACCCATGAAGGATAATCTTATCAAATCCTGCCCTGGCCCTGGAAATGACATCCAATTTGTAATGCTTAGTGAATGAGTGAGAAGAAGATCAAGTAGCAGCTTCAAGAATGGAAGGGGTGCCAAAATCCTTGAAGAAAGCCCTCGAAGAAGCAACTGTCCCAGTAGAATGAGTCCCAACAGAACCTGGCAACTGTTTGCCATGAAAGGAGTAACAAAAAGAAATGGCCTTGGAAATTGAGGAGGACATGGTTTGCTTAGAAACTGTCAAACCCAATGTTCTGGTATGAAAAGAAACAAAGCTGAGCAGATCTATGAAAGACCTTTGTTTTGTCTAAATAATATCTGAGCTACCTATGCCAGTCCAAGGTATGAAGAACCTTCTCACTAACAGACTGGAGAAGGGAAAAAGGAAGAAGCCTGATAGTCTGATTAAGGGACAGCTTGGGCACAAAAGAAGCATTCATATGGAGAGACACACTGTCTCTATGAAAAAAACAAAAAAGGAGGGTCCGCTATCAATGCCTGCAGTTCAGACATCCTACTGGTGAAGGTTAAAGCAGCCAATAAAACAGTCTTTCAGGTGCAATGCTGCAAACATGAATAAGAAGAAGTGGGTTCAAAAGGAACCACAGTTAGTTTTTCAAGAAAAAAATTAAGATCCAAGAAGGATGATTAGGGTTTCTTGGGGTTATGACATGAAGGAAACATTTTAGAAATTGCTTGACCTCAAACCTGGAGGCCAGAGGAGGAATCAGTGGCATACAGACAGAAATTGCTGACAAGTGAACTTTCACTGTTGAATATGCCAAGCCAGCAATTAGTAGTTCACACAGGTAGCAAAGAACCAAGGGGACCTTCAGTGAAAAAAGATCCAAGTGATGTTTAAGACACCAGACAGAAAATCTCTTCCATTTGGACATATACGATTTTTGGGTTTATATCATAAGATCGAAAGAGTAAAACATCAAATAGCAGAACATCGAACTGCTAATCTCGAAAGCTGACTACATCGAAAGTTGAATACATCGAAAACAGAACCCCCGAATAGCAACAGTCGGCCACATCGTAAACTGAACCACTGAATAGCAACGGTGGGACATTAGGGTTAGGGTTAGGGTTCTGACTTCTTGTGAGACATTACACAGTCATGTCTTGTCCCTAGTACTACTGGAGTAGTTGGATAGGCAGCGCACAGGGAGCGGATGTGGAAGGCTTACTTTTATAGTGTGTAATCACAATACATACTAATGCTGTTATGGTGTTTAATGAGAACATATGGTAATATGTGTATCAGTTTTTGTATAATACAATTTTAGTGGTTCTGCTGCTATAAAACAGTAGTTCGTAGCATACGTTATGCATATGGAGCATTTCACATTGACGTCAGGGTGTGTGTTTAGGAAGGCCAACTATGTGAGTCTGCGGTTTCCGTTTTCAAAGTTTTCAGCTTTCGACATTATCAGTTTTCGAGATTAGCAGTTCGATGTTCTGCTATTCAATGTTTTACTCTTATGATCTTATGATATAAACCCCGATTTTCAGGTACTGAGTTTCCTTGCCTTCTGCAGGACCCGAAACAAGTCCTCAGAAAATTGGTGTCAGAAAGGAATCAAAACCCTACCACTCAAAGTGTCAGTTAAAGAGTGGACAGATGAGGGTGAAGGACAGATCCTTTGCCCTGTATGAGAAGGTCCATGCAGTGAGGTAACTTGTGATGATTGCCCCTGGCCAAATAGAATAAGAGGGGACCCCAGTGCTGTCAGGGCCAAAAGGGAGTCACCAACAAGATTTTTGAAGAGTCCTTCTCAATTTTGTGAAGGACTTGGGAAGAGGAGGCAGGAGAGGAAAGGCATACAGGAATATTCCCTTCCAAGAGAAAGGCATGGCATCCACTTTCTAGCCAAAGGACTTGAGACTCTGAAACAGAACTAAGGGAGTTGCCTGTTCAGAAGGGAGGCAAAGAGATCTACCTGAGGAATACCCTACTGATGAAATATGTTCACAAACACATCTCTGTGAAGCCTCCATTCATGAAGCCCTGGACCTTATGCTCTGAAGATATGTAGACTGCCTGCAGGGTCACCTGCAAATAGATGGCTATTTCCCAGGCTTGAAGGGTCTATCTGTAAAGAAGGTAAGACCTCATGCCCCCTTGTTTGTTGATATACAATATGACTGTGGTGCTGTCTGTATATATCTTTAAGGGACCTGGCACCCAGAGTGAATGGAGCCAAAATGTGAGCCCTCATTTCCTTGATGCTGATGTGATCTGCCCTCTGCTGAGGAGATCAAAGGCCCTAAATCTTCAGGGTGCCCCACCCCATTTCTGAGGAATCTGTGAAGAGTTTCTGGGATGGCTGAGGAGTTATGAGAAAATACCTGGATTGAGAAATATCTGTTAAATCCACCAATGAAATTCCAGTGTGAGACAAGACAGCAGAGAAACTGTATGCTCTAGCAAGTGGCAGAGTTGAAGTCATACTGATTTTAGGCATCACTGAAACTTCCTCATATGAAGCCTCAAGGAAGCATGGAGATGGTAGAGGCCATGAACCCCAAAGCCATTAGAAATTCCCTGGCCAAAAGGCATGACAAGAGACGCACAGGAAGAGAGGCTAGCATTGGAACAGGTTGGATCCTACAACCTAGAAACATGTGATCGTGACACAGAGTCAACATTGGTTTTTGAAAGTTGACAGTGATTCAGACTGTGTAATTAGAAGCTGAGTAAAATGAAGATCCCACACTAGCTTGACTTGGGCTGGGGCCTGAAGTAAAACGTCCTCCAGACTGGGAAATATCTGAATGCCCTGAGGTCTACAATAAGTGACTACTGGAGCTAGGCATTTTGTGAACACCCTTGGAGCTGCTGAAAGCCCAAATGGCAAAGGAGAGAACTGAAAATGACAGGAAAAAATAGAGAAACAAACATTTCCCAAATACAGAGCAGATAGGAATATGAAGGTAGGTGTACTTTAGATCCAGGGAAACCAGAAAGGCCTGGGGGAGCAACAAAGGAAACAAGAGTTTGAAAAGATGGCATTTGAAAGGATGACCCTTTAAAATAAGTGTTCAGAAATTCAAGATCTAGAACAGGTCTCCAAGACCCATCTTTCCTGGAGACCGGAAACATCCTGGCATAAAACCCTAAACTCCTCTCAGATGTTGGAACTAGTTGAATGGTACCCAGATCCAACAGACCCTGCAATACCTCTGGAAAATGAGGAAGCTGTTTTGCTGAAGGTTTAGGGATACTGGAGATGGTAGAAGGGTTTTTCAGGCCATAAAGTAACCCTGCAGGATAATGGAAAGAACCCAAGAGTCTGTGGTGATATTTTGCCAAACTGGAAAAGACACAGAAAACCTGAGGAACAAGGGAACATGGCCAAGAAGAAGGGAAGGCAGAAAGTCAGATGGCTGCAGACTTATCAGGGAAGGACGCCTTATGATGCCTAAATGTTTGACTGGGTTTATCAGAAAAAATACACCTAGAAGTATTCTTACCTTTGGAAGACTGTCTAGACAGTCAATGCAAAAGGCAGTTTAACTAGGATAATTCCTCTGAAACTTAGGAGTGGGACAGACAAAGATGTGCTTCAAATCCTTCAAGACCTTACCCTGATCCTGCAAAGTCTTAAAGAGCTCTGCCACAGCAGTGCCAAACAAATGTTGGATATAGAAGGAGCATCCAGAAGTTTTGTCTTAATATCATCTGGTAAGGCTTGATGACAAAGCTAGGAACAGCGCTTCACACAGAGAAGGAGACAGCAATCTTAGAGAAGATATCAGTCACATCATAGCTGCATTTTACAGATGGATAACTCGAGAAGTGGAACCCAACAAGGAGAGAGCTGAGACCTTACCCTCCAAGCCAGGCATATCAGATAAATTCTTCTCAATCTGGGAAAGAAGAGATAAAATATAATGTCATATGGATCTGGTAATTTATAGAACTAAAGGCTGAAGTAGCAGAAGTGTATATTTCTTACCAATCCTCTCCATAGCTCTACTGTCACTATCAGAGGGAAAAAGCTGAGAAATGACCAGAAGCCTGCAGGGCTTATCAGGAGACACATTTATCACTGCTGGATTAGAAGAAGGGCACTTGTATAAGAATCTGCAGGCATGTGGCACCTTACAGAACCTGACAAGCTTCCTAGGTGCTGGAGGCTGGGGGTCTGGTGCCAAAGAAGCAGCAGAGAAGGTAGCCAATAGAGCAGCCAACACAGGAGGGACAGCAGAAGGTTTAGCAGAGTCCATCTGCAATAACTCATTTCACCTTTTCTGTATGGCTGATACCTGGCAGCAATCCCATTTAAAATGTTATATTGAGCAGCCACCACACAAGGGACAGCAGAAGGTTTAGCAGAGTCCATCTGCAATAACTCATTATACATTTTCTGTATGGCCGATACCTGGGAGCAATCCCATTTAAAATGTTATATCAAATGCAGGACTGCATCTCCAAAGGACAGTTCCTGCAAAGGAGAATCAGGGCTAACAGATTCCTCCTCCACCCCATAGTCTAAAAGAGAAGGCATCTGAGAGAAACAGGCTGAAGAGTCAGCATCAGGGTCAAAATCCACATCTGATGACTCAGGGTCCCTTTCCCTTTTTGGGGGGTAGAGGACCAAGGGGATGCAGGAATTGAAACTCCCTGAGGAGACTTTAAAGCCATCAAGGCACTGAACAAGTCCTGCCATTCTCTTTGTGGATCTCTGGAAGTTGTGGCTCCCCTTTAACATCCACGGTGGACTTTTGCAAGGCCTTTGAGTACATGAGAGAAGCCAGTTCCATGCCAATGCCCAAGAAAGTTATGGCAGAAGAAACCAATGGCAATACCAAACAATCCTTCAGGTTCTCTTCCACCTCAAGAGAGAAGTTCAGTGGAGGCTGGACAACAGCAGGGGCAGGTCTAGACTTCTTAGCCTTCTTCTTGAATGGCAGCTGTACTTCAAGTTGAGTGGATTTTGCTATGGCAATGTGGGCCAAGAGCTAGAGACATCTGTTCTCAAAATAAAGGGAAGCAACATGGCTACATAAAGTCTTTGGTACAAAAGCCTGACAGATGGAACACTGAGTGTGGTCTTGAGACACACCTAAGCAAAACAGGCACTACTGTGGCGGTCCTTATGAGGAATCTGCTTCCAACTCTGACATTTCCCTTTCGTGCACGACATGCAACCCACTAAAAAAACAGAATAAAGAGAAAAAGGAACCTCAGTGGGCTACTTATCTGGAAAGTGTAGGCTCAGTATAAGCAGCAGAATAAAGTGAGTTCAGACGTACAATAAACAGTGTTTGGACTGGGAGAAATGAAGTTCTGGTTTGGGACGCATTTATATGTCACCTTTATGCCCTATGCTTGCATGGGAGCATACATCTGATGTTCCCAGATAATAAAGGCTTTGGTATACTGGCCGGACATAGTGCTATCCTTGACAGGAGATCCCAAAGGTGATGAATACTGCAACAATGATATGGAAGGACATCTATTTTTTTTCCCTGTGGAAGAAAAGCTCACTGAACTGAGATGTCTAGCAAATACCTCAGATGACAATCCTGTGTGATGGTGTCAAAACATACTTTTGAATGATCTCTTTGAATCCCAGCTTGTGTAAGAGATATCTCACCCAAGTGAGAAATTCCTGACATTTTGAAAAGACTCTGCAATGATAAGCAAGTCATTTAAATATGGAAAAATGCGGCTATGCTGTAGGCTGCAATCAGCTATAACTAGACCTAGACAGTTTGTGAACACTGTTGGTGCAGTGGACAGACCAAAGGTTAAGGCAGAGAACTGATAATGTGATTCAGGTACATAAAACCTTAAGAAACAGTCAAAATCTGGATAAATAGGAATGTGATGACAAGCATCTTTTAAATCTAATTCTAAAAGATGAACTTAAATGAGGAAGAAGAGGCAACAGGTTGTGAAGTGGAAGCATTTTGCACTTGGGCACTTTCACAAGTAGGTTTAGGAAAGAATGATCTACAGCTCGTCTCCAAGTATCTTCTTTCTTTGACAACAAAAACATCCTTGAATAAAAGCCCTTCCCAAACTGGGGAGGAGGACCTAGCTCTATTACCCCCCCCCCCCGAGATAACTTATGTTGAATGACAGGGGGAAAACAGAAGTCTGGTCTGATAAAGAATTACCCCCTGAAAAGGAAGATTTCTTCCCACAGCCATTTGTAACCTTGATGAATGATCTTTCGTATCCATTTGTCTGAAACTACCTGTTGCCAAATAGAAAAAATGAGATTCAGACTTTCTGGAAGGGAACGGGGACTTCTAGAGTGTGAGGGGAAAAGGTCCCTTAAACAGTCACTCTGACTTGTTGGACTGTCCATTGTTTTGGGGAGCCCCAGTATTCTTTTTGGAATCCCTTGCCATTGCTTCTTATTTTGCTGGGACTGTTTATTTTGTTTCTTGCCAAAATTGGATACGAAGTTGGAAAAGTAGGGTTGAAAAATCAGCTTACCCCTCTCATTACACTTTCTGATAACTTCTGTAGCAGAAGGACCAAAACTAAGCCTCTACACAAGGAAGAATTGAAATACAGCCAGGCAAACCTTCTCAAAACAGTACCAGAGGCCATAGCCATGGAAGAATCACCCGAGTCATAAACACACTTTAAACAACGAATGGTGACTGTACAATGAAATAAACTAGACCATTTACAGCAGATTTCTCCTCACAAGAAGAAACTGCAGAGAAAACATTCATCATACTTTCACAATTAGTCAAAACTAAACTTTAACATATGAACCTGACAATTCAAAATTCTGAAAATCAAAGTTGCAGAAGCATTAAAGTACAGTTTTGTACCTACCATAAATGTAGATGTTCGAGTGTTCACACTGCTGCAGTCATCACACTTGGGTTATCCTGCCGTCAGGCGGTCCCGCAGTCGGCCCGAGTTCCAAAGTCTTGGTCCGGCATCAGTTGCTGTCGTTTCTTCCCTGACGTCAGTGCGTCAGGGGTATATAAGATGCAGCAGACGCCATTTTCTTTAGTTTTTCTTGCCCCAGATGTCAGGTGCCCCCAAGTAGGTAGGCAATACATATTGCTAATCAAAAATATACATATAAAATAAAAACAATACCTTCAGTTATCAGCAAATATACCCCAAAGGTTGTGTAGGATAGAAAGGTATAGATAAGTCCAGCTATTTCAGAGGGGATGGAGGGAGGGTAACCTGGACTGCAGCAGTGTGAACACTCGAACATCTACATTTATGGTAGGTACAAAACTGTACTATGTTCATCGTGTTACACTGCTGCAGTCATCACACTTGGGTAGAATCCCAAAGCTAAGGTTGGGTGGCTGGTCTATAAGGAGTTAGGATTGGCTATGAGGCCCTGCAGAACTGCAGTGGCAAATCCTGCTCTGGATTTAGAGTTAAGAGGCAGGTGGTAATGCTTGGTAAAGGTGTGCACTGAACTCCAAGTTGCAGCCTCCAAAATTTCCTTGGTAGGTACTCCTCTGAGAAAGGCTGTTGAAGTGGCTGTTGCCCTGGTGGAATGTGGTCTGATGTTATTTGAGACTGATTTTCCATGCTGTGTGTAGCAGTACCAAATACAGTGTCCTATCCATTTGGATATAGTCTGCTTTGAGATAGCCTTGCCCTGTGATCCTGCAGCATATGCCACAAACAGTTGCTCAGTTTTCCTGAAAGCTTTTGTTTTGTCCAAGTAGAAGTGTAGCTGCCTGTGTATGTCCAAAGAATGCAGAAGTTTCTCCCCTTTATTCTGTGAGTTTGGATAAAAGGTTGGCAAATGAATGGTTTGGTTAGGAGCCACACTAGATACCACCTTTGGCATAAAGGAAGGGTTTGTCCTTAAAGATACCCTGTCCTGATGAAAAATTATAAAAGGTTCCACTGCCATTAATGCCTGTAGCTCTGAGACTCTTCGTGCTGAAGTTGCTGCCAGGAGCAGAGCTGTTTTCCATGACAAAAATTTTATATTGGCTGTATTGGCCGGCTCAAAAGATGGTAGGGTCAGTTTTTCCAAAATGAAATTGAGGTCCCAAGTTGGTGTTGGTGCTCTCTGGGGTGATCTTATGTTTTTAGCCCCTCTGAGGTACTGCTTTAGCAAGGGATGAGAGAATAAAGGAGGATCCGTGTTGTAATGTGCTGAAATGGCAGAGGCGTGGATCTTAATTGATGAGAAGGATAGGCCTCTGTCTAGCATCTCAGTTAAGTATTGTAAAATCTGAGGAATGTTTGGAACAAGAGGGTCAAGGCTTTGAGCCTGGTTCCAGGCACAGAATCTCTTCCATTTTTCTGAGTAAGCTTTCCTGGTGCTAGGCCTCCTGGCCTCCAAAATGACATCCATAACAGCTTTAGAGAGAGGTGTTGCCTGTTTGGCTAATGTATCTGCCATGCAGCCAGGTTTAGGGTTTTGAGCTGACTATGCAGGATCTCATTGTTTTGTTGAGTTAGAAGGTGTGGAATTTGAGGCAAAATCCATGGTGGGCCCTGAGCCAAGTTCCTTAAGATAGGGTAACAGTGCTGGCGTGGCCAGTCTGGAGCAATCAGGATCATTTGTGGTTTTTCTTGTCTGGCTTTTAGGAGTACCTATGAAAGGAGAGGCAGTGGTGGGAAGGCATAAACTTTTAGTTTTTTCCAGCTGAACAGAAGAGCGTCCACTTTCCATGCTTGTTTGTGATAAGTCCTTGTGCAGAATTTTTGTAGTTGGCAATTCAGTGGGGATGCAAAAAGATCTATGTCTTGGCATCCCCATTTTTGCTTTACCATGCTGAAGATCTGCAGATTCAATTTCCATTCGTGAGGGTCCATGATATTACTGCTTAGATCGTCTGCCAGAGTATTCTTCTTTCCTAGCAGGAATTGTGCTTGCAGGTGAACTTGGTACGTTAGAGCTGTGTTCCACACGGTCATGGCTTGCCTGCATAGGGAATAAGAATGAGTGCCCCCTTGCTTGTTTATGTACCACATTACTGTAGTGTTGTCTGTCTTTAGTAATAGTTATCCTGGATGTAGAAGGTCCCTGAAAGCTGTTAGGGCATTTTGAACAGCCAACACCTCTTTTTGACTGATGTGAAGATGCATCTGGTCTGTGGTCCACTTGCCCTGAATGCATTTTCCTGCCATGTGTGCTCCCCAGGCGTAATCCGAAGCATCTGTTGTTAGAGTTTGCCTGGCTGTGGGTTGGGTAAAAGGCTGACCCTTGTTTAGGTGACATGCCTGTGTCCACCATCGAAACTCCTGTTGTAGGCAGGGAATCATTGGTATTACTGTTTCTAAACTGTGAGAGTATGGAGTCCAAACACTTTTTAGGTACCATTGTAATTTCCTCATATGCAGTCTGGCATATGGTATTAGTAGCATGCAGGATGCCATGAATCCCAGGGCCTGCAGAATTTTTCTTGCAGGGAGATGGGACTTTTTTGCCATTAATTGAAAATATAGAGTTAGTTGAACTTGTCTGTCTGGCGTGAGGCAAGTCATATGGGCCGTTGTATTTAAGCTGGCACCCAGGAATGTAATCTGTTGCGAGGGCACTAGTTTTGACTTCTTTTCGTTTACTGTGTACCCTAGAGAAATTATCAACCTTTTTACGAATGCCAGATGCTGTAGAAGAATGTCCTTTGTCTCTGCTTGAATGAGGCAGTCGTCCAGGTATGGGTATATTTGAATTCCTTTTTGTCTGCAAAATGCAATTACTGGTGCCAGGCACTTTGTGAAGACCCTGGCGCAGTAGATAAGCCAAAGGGTAGTGCAGAGAATTGGTAGTGCATTGTACCAGCTTTGAATCTGAGGTATCTTCTGCAATTTTGTCTGATAGGGACATGCAGGTATGCCTCTGAGGTCCAGAGTAACAAGCCAAGCCTTCTTGCCCAGCATGGGTATCAGCTGCTGTAATGTCAACATTTTGAATTTCGGAATATCCAGGTAAGTATTCAGAATTGAAAGGTCTAGTATGGGCCTCCAGGCCTTGTCCTTTCTGGGGACCAGGAAGAGCCTTTAGTAAAATCCTTGTCCTTGCTCCTGTTGTGGTACTTTTTGAATAGCTCTCATGTCCATGAGGGCTGAAATTTGTTTTGGTGCCTCTGCCCATTGATTTTGTGGCAGGTCTGGCATTCCTTTTAGCCTTGGTAAAGTATGAAAGTGGAATCTGTAAACTTGAGACACAATATTCAGAACCCATTTGTCTTGGGTGATTGTTTGCCAGTTTTGAGAAAAAAGTGCTAGTTTTCCCCTTAAAGGGGCTTCCAAAAGGGATGTGCTTGGCATACAAAGAGGAAAGTCATTGTGACCGTTTCCTGTAAGGTTGAGACTTGTCCTCACTTCCTTTTGGGGTTGAGGTGCCCCACTGTTGTTGTCTGTTTGAGCCTTGGGGTTGAGATCTGCCTCTCAGGCGTCTGTATCTGCCTCTGTGTGGCCTGTCTGACACTGGAAAGGACCAATTCTTTGTTTGTCAATTTCTGCTAAAGCGAGGTGGCTGTACCTGTAAGAAATCCTTGACTGTTTGCATAGATTTAGCTTTATCCTCCATTTTCTTTAACACCTCTTCTGTCTTAACACCAAACAAAATATCATGCTGTAAAGGAGCATCCAATAATTTTGCCTTAACATTATCAGGTAAACTCTGTTCTTTTAACCAAGCATGTCTTCGAATAACAGAACCTGTAACTGCGGCTCTACAAGAGGCCTCTAAAGAATCAAATCCACATTGCAGAGTATGTTTTCCCACCTGTTCAACTGCATGCAATAAATCCTGCATTTCTTTACAATCAGGAGCTTCTGGGCTTGCAAGCATTTTCTGTTTTAACTGAGCCATTAAATATTGTTGGTACTTAAACATGTGAAACTGGCAATTTAAAGCTCTTACTGCTAAAGTTGCAGACGTGTATACTTTCTTCCCCCATCTATCCAAAGCTCTGGAATCTCTGTCAGAGGGTACTGGATTTTTTGCAATAGAAGCCTTAACCCCTTTTGGACCCTGGGAAATAGTTTCTGGATCAGCAGAATGGTTTTTGTAAAGAAACTTGTGAGAGTCAGGGACTCTATAATACCTATCTGGCTTGGCTGGAGCAGGGGGCAAAGAGTCAGGAGATAGGCTGGATTCAGAGAACACATCATCCACAATATCTAACACAGGCGGAATAGCCAGGGGCCTGTGCTGAGGCAATAAGAGGAAATCCCTGAGCCTTTTCTTGGATTCTGAGTAATCCTGACTTTCCCAATGGAAATGCTCCCTCATGGTATGTAAAGTTTCCCCAAAAGAATAATCCTCAGGAGGAGAGGCTGAAGGGATTGATTCTTCAGCATCAGAGTCCTCATAGGGGGGTAGAGAGTATCCCTGGTCTGAAGAGGAATCAGAGGAAATGGAAACCTGATCAGAGGAGTCATAGTCTGTATCCTGCGTAGGCCTTTTCTTAGGAGGGGGATAGGAACCCCTGATTAGAGTAATGAGGTCTTTGGCCATTTTAAGCATCTGTTTCTTAGGCATGGAGGACTGTCCAGAAGAATGCTGTACTTGTTTCTTTGTCTTTAATGGTACCTTTGTCTTGGCTGTTGTTTTAATGGTAAGCTGTGAAGGTCTGAAAATACCCTCAGAAGCCGATGCCTGCTCAGCGGCTCTGGACCCATCTGAGGGATTAGTTTCCGTAGGCCCAATACCTTGAGTTTCCAGAGGCCTAGCTGTCTCCACATGGGAGTCGGAAGCGGCCTGTGGCTCTGAGGTAGCGGGTGTCAGGGGCTACGAAAGCGCCACACTGAGAACCGGCGACTGGCCTAGAAGAGGTTTTGTCGTCGGTTTTGGACCTCGGATGCCTGTCTTTATCCTTGTCTTTGCGTTTTTTCTGTATTGAGGTCGTCGGCTGATCAGACGGCATAGTGTAAATGAACCTTCGCCCAAAGTAGTGCAAAGCAAAATCAAAACGTCTTTTTATAGTGCGTTTGTTAAATCTAGCACAAAACTGACAACTAGTGATGTTGTGATCAGGGCCTAGGCATGGAATACAGTAAGAGTGGAAGTCCTTATGAGGTATTTGCTTCCCACAAGAAATACAGTTATTAACTTTTTCTGACATCGGTCTGAGGCAAGAAAAAAGTTTCCCCAATGGGGTACTTAGCTTTATTGAAGACTTCAGATCTGAAATTCGACTTCGAAAATCTCAGGAGTCGGCCGACCGGCACTTGCGAACTGCTTCTGCTTCGGGCACCGCGCAGCAAGAAAGACTGAAGAAAATGGCGTCGGCTGCATCTTATATACCCCTGGTGCACTGACGTCAGGGAAGAAGCGACAGCAACTGACGCCGGACCAAGACTTTGGAACTCGGGCCGACTGCGGGACCGCCTGACGGCAGGATAACCCAAGTGTGATGACTGCAGCAGTGTAACACGATGAACATATTTTTCTCCTTACTTATTTTCCCATCCATGTCAGAAAGCATAAGATTAGGATTAATTAAACTTTTAGCAGCATTAGGATTAAATAAAACTATAGCTGCTGGGTCAGGTTTGGGATGAGAATTTATAAAAACTTAAAAGACTGAGGAACTTTACATAATCTATCTGCCTTTTTAGGGAAGCAGGCTATCAAGAAAAATGCAGTCAGAGAGACACACTCTCCAAAGCTTAAAGTACTGGAGGAATGGGTGAAGGTGTTGGAAATTCCATTTGTAACAACTCATAGTATTGTTTGAGGGACTGAGAAACCTCAGTATTCTCCAGCTGAAAACACTGGCACAATCTGGAAATAGTCTCACAGAAAGAGAACTCTCCTTTGATTCTGAATCAGAAAACAGACTAGAAAATCCTGCATCTGTCCCTTCATCTTCCTGTTCAGATTCAGAAATGTGAATCTCTTCAGGAAATAGCCATTTCTTTTTCTTTTACCAGAAACCACCTTATAAGTATCAATAGTTTGAATTACACCATGAGCCAGCTCTAGTAAACTACTCCTGTGCAGGGAAATTAAAGCAGCAGCAGTTGCATGTTTATTTTCTGTTTCTTTCTGACAGGAAAAACAGAGCCAACAAGACTTGCTAATGTAAGCAACAGCTTCCCAGGGATGGGCACAGCACCAACCAGGAAACTTTGTCTGTTCCCTCTCCAAGGACTGACGAGTGGTTCTTCCTTTCTCACTGAGAGAACCCCAAAAGCTGGAAAGACCCCCGTCTATACTGGCTGTAGCTCTTACATCAGAAAGATCCAGAGTAAAAGATGAGTGGGTCTGAAGAACCAGTTTTGGTCACAACAGTCACCCACCTGCAGCTCAGGCAAACTGATAGCCTGCTGTGGTGGCAAGGGCTGTTTGCGTTTCTTCTTTAATTTTTTTTTTTGTAGCTGGAAGAAGGACTGCACATGGGACCAGTAGTTTGTCCCATAATCAAGCCGAAAAATGTGCCCCATTCCGAGGGAAAACAAGTAGCATAAGTCAGTAAAAATGTAAAGTTGTTAAACGTCACCTTTTCTTCATAAAATCACAGTAAATATCACTTTAATATGCTTTGTTAGCCCTCCAAAACTAACTAACTAAATAAATACAGTTTTTCCACAGGAAAAAGACTGCGCTTCCCTTTAAAAGTACAAACAGTCCATTACAACAAAAACTCCTAGATGGAACACAACATCCCTAAAAGGAAAGTACATTTAAATAATCAAATTAAAAAGTGGAAGGTTTTTTTTCCAAAGGGAACTTATCTGTCCACCAAAGGAACAGTTCAAGTTGACAGTCAATCCTCGAAAGCTCACACAGGAGGATTCTCGACAGAGGCAGGAAAGCTCTGAAGGCCTTGGCTCTCAAACTTAAGCTGCTTAAATGGTCTGAGCATGTGGAAGATGCTCTAAAGCTTTGGGAGCTGGCCGGCTGTTATAGCCTTGGCAGGATACTACTCCATATAACTAAGGCTACTGCAGCAGTGATCAATATGATGACATCAGAGGACTTTAGTTTTTTGGGGAATGTATGTGGAAAAAGCCTTCAATAGGGTGCATTTGGCAGTTGTTATGGGAAGTGTTGGGAGTAATGGGCTTTCCAATGAACTTTATCAGATTACTCCAGGAATTGTATAAGGGGCAGAAGTGGTACTGAAGCTTAACTGTACACTGACAGATGGATTTGAGATAGACAGAGTTTTCCCCTATCCTCCTTACTGGCTATGTACCTAGAACTGCTAGCACAGAAAATAAGGCTATCTAGCATCAGTGGATGGGACTGGAGGGAGAGGAAGAGAAACTTGCCATGTATGCAGATATTATTTTATATACCACTACAACACAGAAGGATATCCCTAGACTTTTTGCTTTGCTAAGATAGTTTACTCAACTCTCTGGTTACAAAGTCAATGAAGTTGTAAGTGTAAATTATGCCCCATCTTTCCTGCTGGTGGAAACATACCCCCACATATGGGAACATTTTAAAATATGACATATAGGTGTTTGGATAGCACTGAGCACATGCAAATCACTTAGGGAGACTTGGATAGACACAAAAAGAAAGATTGGTGGGATGACAAACGAAATGGAAGGTGAAGAGAGTGGGTACAGGCAAGAACATTTTTCATTGTTCCCCTGATATTTTATAATGCATAAGCATATGTGCAAGACCCGGGCATGCATTTCTGGGCATGGCTACAGAAAGAAAAGTTGAAATATTTATGGGAGGAAAGGAAAACCACAGCGGACTGAAGAAAAAAAAGATTCTACCAATAGACAAAAGGGAGTCTTGCACTTCCTCGTTAATATGATTACTACAGAGCTGCACAACTGTTGCTAGTTTATTTAATACAGAATGGGAGTATGTTGCAAAATGCAAGGATATGTTATTGAAACAAAGTGGTCCGAAACAGATGATACACAGTGTAAATTTTTGAGCCTTGGAGACCTAAAACGAGGAAGATAAATATTATCTAGAGGCGATCTACACTAATATGTTAGAACACCTAAAAAAGACTGAATATCAGAATTGGAAATTTGAACTTTAGCTCAAAGGTTTAAGTGACAAGATGTCTCACACAGATGTGACAGCAGCAAAAGGTCAATGTGAAAGGGACAGCAAGTTATATTATTGCGAACAGTTGAAAATAGGAGGAAGGTTAGGAAATTGGCAGAAGCAGTTGACAAACATGCCCTGAATGTATGGGAATTATCAGAGTTTAGAGGGTTACTTAACACTGAAAGTTTATGAAACTGAGAAAGACAGAAGAAATGTTCAAATGCCAGACTGACATATGTGAGAACTGATGAAGCTCCTCAGATGAGATTGATAGGGCTATTTATAAGGCACTGTAGAGGGAATGGGAGAAAGGAAGAGGAAAGCAAAGGTTAATGTGGGAGAAAATGACTGAGGAAGAAGTTACAGAAGATCAGAGAGAAATCTGTTTTATCCCTAGAGCTGCTATAAAATCTAAAAATTTCAGGATTTTCACATGGAAGTGTTTGCGCAAGTATTTTTACATGCCAAATCAGTTACATAAAATCTTTCATGGCACTAGTTTTGAATGCTGGCCATGCAATCCAGACCTGGTAGGAGATTGAAGGAATACAGTTTGGTTTTGCAATAAACTTCACAAACATAAAGAGAATCTGCAAAGGTTTCTTGACAGAAGTGGTGGCTCAGGCATGGGTTTTGAAAGAGGGGTAATATTTAATAAGCTGGGGGAGAGAACTACCGAAGTCAAAGCACACACAAGCATTACTCTCATTAATTTTGATTCTACCTAAAAAGGGGATAACTAGGAAGTTGTAGCAGGGGCAGGAACCAAAATCTAAGGAAGTGTTAAATCTAGAAGCAGAGGTATGTTTAATGGAAAAAAGAGACTCATAAATCAAAAGCAAATTTTTTGTTATACAGATATGTTAGAGTAAGGCCAGAAATGGAAACTGTGGGTGGGGGTGGGGGTGGAAGGCTTTCCACACAAAAAGGGAGAAAAATCAAATATGACTGAATATATGGAATGTATGTTTGTAACTCCTGTTTTTGGGTTGTATCTACTCTATAATGGGGGATAGGGGAATTAGCTAGTTGATACTGGAAAAAGGGTCAACTGCCAGGTGAGTTTGATGCACTGTACATAAGGACTGTATAATGTTGAATCATTAACAAATCCAATAAAAGGCCTGGCTGCTAAGCAGTGCCTATGGAAGCTGCACACATTAACGAGCCATTTCCTTAAATATGTACATAATAACATTTGGTCCACATCACTTTATCTCTTTAAAACAATTATGGGTGTGCTGTGCTTCAGAGCTCTTGGGTTTCTGAGTTAATTCATAATGATGTTTTAATTCATGTGACTACTTTACTGCTTTATTTTACATGCAAACTTTTCAATGGAAAAAGATATACTAGCTATTAAAGTTACTTTGAGTAGTAGGGGAAAACCTTTAAATGTCTTTGGACAGAGTAGAAGAAATTATGTAATATTGCAATAATTTAAGAACATGACTTTAATACAAATCTACAGATATTATTTGCATACCGTTTTAGGGAGTTATGCAAGTTAGTTCAGTTTTACTTGCTTAATGCCTTTTCATGTACTCTTCTTCTACTTACCACTGGAGCCAATGCTGTTTTCAGTGATAACCTCCTCAGCTATAGATGCATCAGAAAATAGTTCATCCAGAGACTTAATGTCACTTCTGTTGAACGAGGTCAGTGTTTGCTTCATAAACCTTACACGTGGAGATGGTGTCCTGCCAGGGGAGTTTCGGCTGGATGAAGGACTCCTGGAAACAACTTTGCCTGCAGAGTAGCTTGTAGGTTGTGACCATCTCAAGAAACCTCGACTACCTGGAGATGTGGGAGTTGAGGGAGGTCGATATGGAGAGTGGCTTCTTGAAGGAGTCTGCCTGGGAGATCTTTTGCTAGGTGGAGATGGGGTTCTGGACAAAGTTTTCAATGAGAGCCTTCTGATACGTGGTGAAGGAGAGTGACTTCTTGAAGCTGTCCGCCTTGGAGATCCTTTGCTAGGTGGGGATGGTGTTCTGGACAGATTTTTTAAAGAGGGTCTTCTGGTCGGTGGTGAAGGAGTTCTTGATGGAGTTCCCAGCTGACATGTCAATGAAAAAATTCCATATTATATATATGAATTCTAAAAAACAAGAATGCATATTTTTAAACTTCCTAAACTATTCACTATTACCATTCTTCTTGTCCACAGTAACAGTACTTGAGTATTAAGTGGCACCCAAACTCGGCTGAACTCTTCATACCAACCTTCACCTTTTTCTGAACTACAAAGCTGCACCACTGTACACGGAGGGGGTCTCTCACTTTGTTTCCCCCACAGTATGATAACCAGAGATACTGCTATACCTTTCATGCACTGAAGATTATGGCCCTGTCAGAAGGGACCAAACCTTAAAAAGAAAAACTGCCAAATGCATACTGAACAACAGTAAACATCTCCCCACACTCCTTTAAAGTAGGAAAGCAGCACACAAAATAGTGCATTCTAAGTCAACCAATGACATAATCACACCAATTATCAGTTTCTGGTGAGGAATATGACAAGCAGCACATTTTAATGGAACCAACTACCCAACTCTCATCTCTGAATTGAAAAAAATTACTTGTCTTACACTGACCCTTGCTTGCTAGCCCTATTGACTTAAGAATTCTTCTTCACTGTTGGGATATCTGTCACCCTGAAAGCTGTTTTAATGTACTTTTTAGTGTGTGTGTGTGTGTGTGTGTGTGTGTGTGTGTGTGTGTGTGTGTGTGTGTGTGTGTGTGTGTGTGTATGCAGGGGAGGATATTCTTTGAAGCTGTAAATGATCACTTTGCAGAAATGTCATTAGTTTCTTTGTGCTCAAACATGATGAACCTTACAGACAAGGAGCAGGGCAGAATTGTGCACTTTAAAATGCATTTTACCCTTTCTCTAAATTAGTGACATCTTGGTGTTGGTACATATAAATACAGGGGAAGGGTACAAATAAATAAATCTTGCTTTCTGTTATTTAATTTAGATTTATGTGGGTGTATTGACTAACAGACATTTTTCACCTCTTTCAGTAATGCTGTTGAGATATTTTAACATCTCTGTGTTCTATTTTATCATATAGTGGACACCAGATGTTACTGATGATCCAGCCAGTCAGTTCTCGCTATAATTCATTTAAACAGTCTGTTTTATGTAACTTGATTCCGACCATATTACTTAACTTTTGTAAATGGACTTGGTGTGCAAGCGCAGTAAAAAATATGAAGATGAACTAATTTTAGTGAATTCTTGGCTGAAACTGAAGGCACATTAAGGACTTATTATTTCTGACATGATGTTTGGTAAGTCTTCATAGGGCTACTGGACAGTGTTACTGTTTTGTTCTGAAGAAAGAATAGTTGTGTCATATCTTACCATAACCATAGAGGTCCTTCTCTTCCATGTTGACCCTTCGCCTGAGGTGACCCGCACGTCCGGCTCATATTCTAAAGCTTAGCCTGGCTGCTGTATGGTGCGTGGACGTCACACACACAGACCATAAACGCAACATCCGCACGCACAGACCTCAGAACCGAATATCCCAGTCAGTCAATAGTCTAAGGCAAGCTGAAAGGATGCCATCTAGAAAGGGAAAAGGTCTTAGAGGGGGTAGAAGGGTGGGATAGGAATACTGCAACATGGAAGAGAAGGACATCTATGGTTATGGTAAGATTTTTCTATTCTATGTCCTTCTATTCTCATGTTCCAGTATTCTAACAGGTGGGAGAGTACCAAAGTTCAACATGTGTTATGAGATGTGGAAGAGGATGCAGTCTCCAAGAATCCATGGAGGATGGCTTTAGCAAATCCTGCCCTAGCCCTAGAGATGCAGTCCAGTTTATAATGTTTAGTGAAAGTGTGGCCTGAAGACCCTGTGGCAGCCTCTGAAATGGTGGCTGTATCTAGCTCTTTGAAGAATGCCCTTGAGAAGGCCACAGCTCTTGTTGAGTGGGCTCTGACTGTGTAGGGTAACTGTTTCCTATGGAAGGAGTAGCAGAAAGATATTGTCTTGGAAATCCATGAAGACATAGTTTGTTTGGATACGGCTTTCCCCAGAGCCCTGGGGTGAAAGGATACAAACAACTGGTTGCACTTTCTGATGTCCTTAGTCTTATCCAGATAGACCTCTAAGTTGTCTGTGAACATCATGGGAATGCAGCACTCTCTCACTGTCATTCTGAGGGGAAGGAAAGAATGTGGGGAAATTAACAGATTGCTTAAGGTATAGTTCATTGACCACTTTAGGCAAGAAGGAGGGATTTGTATGAAGAGAGACCCTATCCATATGAAAACTGAAATAAGGTGGGTTAGCCATGAGTGCTTGTAACTCCGAGACTCTTCTGGCCGAAGGGAGGGCTACAAGAAGCACTGTTTTCCAAGTGCACATGTTTACAGTGGCTAAAGCTGCAGGTTCAAATAGAGCAATAGTGAGTTTTTACAGAATAAAATTCAAATCCCAAGGAGGAGGAATGGGTTTTCTCGGTGGTCTGATGTGAAAGACCCCTATGAGAAAGAGCTTCACCTCTAATCTGGATAGCAATGATGGATCGAGAGGTAAGCAAGCTGAGGTAGCTGACAAATGGGCTTTCACTGAGGAGTATGAAAGTTCATATTTTAGGAGCTCACACAAATAAGACAGACTAGAGGTACAGTGGATATAAAAAGTTTCTTGCATGTACACCTCTAACAATTTCTGTCCACATCCTCCTGTTCTTTGCTTTCAGCTCTCTACCTTTTCCTATCCACCCTGCCTACTAGTCTTCATTCCTTTGCTGCTCTGTTTCACTTGATTAGCCAGTCCATTACCATGTCTAGCTTGTATATTCACCTCTGAAGCTCCCCACTTCCCCACAGACTCCATATACCTGAATATCCCTAGAGACCCTGATCCAAACAGCTGTCCCACATTCAAAATAACTCAAATGTTTGGATGACTGTGACATTAAAGAGATGGGAAAGGAAGGGACTGTTTACTACCAGCTGGCCATATACTGTGAGGTCCAGTATGGACAGTCTGCCTCAAGGCATTCCCTGGTTTCTACTAAAACAAAAACTTATATACTGTAGCCAAAACAAGCACCCTGAAACTTTTTATCACTTTTGCTCCTTTCACTAACTAATTAAAAATAAATATTTTCTTGGAAGGGCAAGAATTTCTGTGTAGAAGGTGACCCCAACAGGGATTTTTCTGCTGGAAATGACATTCTTAGCCAATTGCTGCTCCGGGGAATCCCCAGAGATGCATCTCCTCAAAGTGGCAAGAAACTACAGAAGAAATCTTCATTTCATTTTGACTACTGATTTTCCTCCTTGGGGCTAGCCAATTAGTAATCAGAGTGAAGGTGTGTGTGTGTGTGTGTGTGTGTGTGTGTGTGTGTGTGTGTGTGTGTGTGTGTAGGGGGGGAGGGGTTGCAGCAGAGCTTTGTGAAGCTGGCTAGCTGTGGTTTCCTAGGCAGGGAAAAGTACAGTTGTGTACACTTACCATAAATGCAGCTCTTACAGTGTATTCACTGTTGCAGTCATAACATTTGGGTTATCTGCTTGCAGTAGCCCTCAGTCGGACTGATTATCAAAGTCTTGGGTCCTGCGTCGGTTGCTGTCTCATCTTTCATGACGTCAGGTAGTCAGGGGTATAAAGCATGCAGCTGACGCCATTACATCAGTTTTTCTTGCCCCAGATGTCAGGTGCCCCCCTAATGGGAAGCAATTAAATATAGATATACAAGGTTATACCTCCAACAAAAAAGCAAATACACCAAAAAGCTTTTAAGCATAGTAAAGGAGAATAGAGGTATAGCCAAAAGAAGTCAGAGGGCTGGAGGGAGGGTAACCAGGACTACAACAGTGAATACAATCGAACATCTACATTTATGGTAAGTGTACACAACTGTACTATGTTCTTCATGTTTCACTGTTGCAGTCATCACATTTGGGTATATTCTCAAAGCTAAGGATGGGAGGAGGAATTTAGATAGCATTAGGACCAGCTATAAGGCCCTGCAAGACTGCAGTGGCAAAGCCAGCTCTGCATTTGGAGAAAATTGGCAAATGGTAATGCTTGGTGAAAGTATGTACAGAACTCCAGGTAGCAGCTTCTAGGATGTCTCTGGTAGGGACACCTCTGAGAAGGGCTGTAGAGGTACATGAAACCCTGGTTGAATGGGGTCTAATCCCCTGTGGGATAGGTTTTCCATGGTGCTTATAGCAGAAATGAATGCAATGGCCTATCCATTTAGAAATGGTTTTCTTTGAAATAGCCTTCCCCTCTGCCCCTGCAGCAAATGCCACCAGCAGTTGTTCAGATTTCCTTTGAGGTTTAGTCCTGTCCAAGTAAAATCTAAGTTGTCTGTGCACATCTAAGGAGTGCAGTATCTGTTCCCCTTTGTTCTGTGGATTGGAAAAGAAGGTTGGCAAATGAATGGATTGATTAAGAGCCACACTGGATACCACCTTGGGCACGAAGGAGGGATTGGTCCTGAGGGACACCTTGTCTGCATGAAAGATGATGAAAGGCTCCACTGCCATAAGGGCCTGTAATTCAGATACCTGAAGTGATTGCTAAAAGGAAAGCTGTTTTCCAAGAGAGGAATTTTAACTCTGCAGTTGCAGCTGGCTCAAAAGGAGGAAGAGTGAGTTTTTCCAAAACAAAGTTAAGGTCCCAGGCTGGAGTTGGGGCTCTCCTGGGTGGTCTTATGTTATTGGCCCCTCTGAGGAACTGCTTGAGCAGTGGGTGAGAAAAGAGGGGTGGTTTTGTGTTGTAATGAGCTGAAATGGCTGAGGCGTGAATTTTGATGGAGGAAAAAGAAAGGCCCTTGTGAAGCATCTCAGTTAAGTATTGAAGAATTTGAGTTAAATTGGGTGCTGATGTGGCTATCCCTTGAGTTTGGTTCCAGGCACAGAATCTTTTCCATTTTTCAGCATACGATTTTCTACTACTAGGCCCCCTTGCCTCCAAAATGACATCCAACACTTGTTTACTGAAGGATGGTAATGGAAAGATTAGGCAATTAGCCAGGCTGCCAGGCTCAGGGTTTGAAGCTGGGGGTGCAGAATCTGGCTCTCCTGCTGTGACAGCAGGGTAGGAGTCTGAGGCAGGTGCCATGGGGCTAGCTGTGACACACTGCGCAAGAGGGGGTACCAGTGCCGGTGTGGCCAGTCTGATGCAATCAGTATCATCCTTAGTTTGTCCTGGCTGATCTTTAGTAGTACTCTGGAGAGGAGAGGCAGAGGAGGAAAGGCATAAACTGATACCTTTTTCCAGCTGAAGAACAGAGCATACACTTTCCAAGTTTGTTTGTGGGGAGTCCTTGTGCAGAATTTGTCCAATTGGTAGTCCTGGGGGAGCAAACAGGTCTATATCTGGGCTCTCCCATTTGTTGATCAACATGTTGAAAGTCTTTGATTCCAGTTTCCACTCGTGTGGGTCCATGAGATTTCTGCTTAGTTTGTCTGCCAGTGTATTTAGTTTTCCTGGCAGGAATTGAGCCTGTAGATGCACTTGGTAGCTCAAGGCTGTGTTCCACAGAGCCATGGCTAGTCTGCAGAGGGGGTAAGAATGGGTACCCCCCTGCTTGTTTATGTACCAGATAACAGTGGTGTTGCCAGTCTTTACCATTAATTGTCCTGGAAGAATGTGGTCCCTGAAGGCTGTCACAGCATTCTGTACAGCTAACATTTCTTTTTGATTGATATGCAGGTGAATTTGACTTGGGTTCCATTTGACCTGAATGCATTTCCCTGCCAGGTGAGCCCCCCATGTATAGTCTGATGCGTCTGTTGTTAGGGTTAGGGCGGCAGGGGGTAGAGTGAATGGTAGTCCCTTGTTTTGGTGGCATGCCTCTACCCACCAAAGGAATTCTAACCGTAGGCAAGGTATGATAGGAATGATTGCTTCTATATCCTGAGAGTGTTGACACCATACGCTTTTTAGATACTACTGTAGTTTCCTCAGATGCAGTCTTGCATATGGAATTAGTAGAATGCACGAGGCCATGAACCCCAAGGCTCGCAGTATTTGCCTTGCAGATAGCAGGGTTTTTGTGGCCACTAGTTTGAAGTAAGTTTTCAAATGAATTTGTTTCTCTGGCGTGAGGAAAGCCATCTGAGAAGTTCCCAGGAATATAATTTGTTGACAGGGTACCAGATGTGATTTCTTTTCATTTATGGTGCACCCCAGACAAGTTAACACCTTTTGTACAAATGCCAGATGATTCAGAAGTATGTCCTGGCTTTCTGCCTGAATTAGACAATCGTCCAGATATGGGTATATTTGAATATTTATTTGCGTGCAAAATACAATGACTGGAGCCAGGCAATTTGTGAATACCCTGGGCGCAGTAGATAAGTCAAAGGGCAGTGCAGAGAATTGATAGTGCATGTAGCCTGCTTTGAAGTGTAGGTATTTTCTGCAAGATTCCCTGATTGGGATGTGCAGGTAGGCTTCCTTTAAATCCAGTGTTGCCAACCAGACATCCTTGTCTAGCTCAGGAAGTAACTGGTGAAGAGTTAGCATCTTGAATTTTGGAATCACCAAAAAGCTGTTTAAGGTAGAAAGGTCCAGGATAGGACGCCATGAGTTGTCTTTTCTGGGTACCAGGAAAAGTCTTGAGTAGAAACCTTGTCCCTTTTCCTCTTCTTGTACAGTTTGAATAGCCTTTATGCTTAAGAGAGAGGGTACTTGCTTTTGAACCTCTGCCCACTGACTTGGGGGTAGATCTAGCCAACCGTTTGGGGTTGGTAATGTGTGGAAGTGAAATCTGTATCCTTGGGAAACTATATTTAAAACCCATTTGTCCTGGGTAATGAGTTCCCATTTTTTTCCCTGCAGAGCAATCTTTCCTCCTAAAGGAGCAGTCAGTTGAGAAGTGCTTGGAAGTTTCAAAATTAAGTCATTGAGACAGTTTACCATAGGGGGGAGTCTTACTACTCCCTGATTTGGAAGTAGGAGCCTCCCACTGCTTAGTCCTGTGCGTACCCTGGGACTAAAGCCCGGGTATTCTGCTGGTTCTGGGTTTGGACTAAGAAGGCCTGGAAGACACAGGAAGGGACCAATTCTTAGAGGGCCAATGCCTACTAAATCTTGGAGGCTGTACTTGTAAGAACTCTTTAACAGTTTGCATAGATTTAGCTTCTTCCTCCATCTTTTTAAGAATTTTTTCTGCTTTGTTGCCAAACAGGCGGTCCTGATTTAAGGGAGCATCCAGCAAATTAGCTTTAACATGATCTGGCAAGGATTGCTCCTTAAGCCAAGCATGCCTTCTAAGTACAGACCCAGTGACAGCGGCCCTACAAGATGCCTCTAGAGAATCAAAACCACATTGTAAAGTACGTTTTCCAACCTGTTCAGCAGAATGCATTAAATCCTGTAAATCCTGGTTTTCAGCACAATCAGGAATCAACATCATTTTCTGTTTAAGCAATCCAATAATATGCTGCTGATACTTTAACATATGAAACTGGCAATTTATGGCCTTAATGGCCAAGGTTGCAGAAGTGTATACCTTCTTACCCCATCTATCCAGCGCCCTGGAGTCTCTATCAGAGGGGGTAGGATTTTTCACAGTAGTAGCCTTAATGCCCTTGGGTCCCTGTGAAATGGTCTCAGGATCCACAGTAGGATTTTTGAAAAGGAATTTGTGAGAGTCAGGAACCCTGTAATATCTATCAAGTTTTCTGGGAGCAGGAGGTAGAGTCAGGGGCCAGGCTAGATTCCGAAAAGGCATCATCCACAATGTCTAGTACAGGAGGGATAGCTAAAGGCCTATGCTGGGGCAGGAGTACGAAATCCCTAAGCCTCTTTTTAGAATCAGAGTAATCCTGGCTTTCTCAATGAAAATGCTCCCTAAGAGTATGCAAGGTTTCACCAAAAGAGAAATCCTCTCTGGGGGGGGCAGTGGGAATAGAGTCCTCTGCATCAGAATCCTCATAAGTAGAGAAGGGTAAATCCTGGTCATCAGAAGAAACAGAAATTTCAGAATCCTGGTCAGAAGTATCATAAGCAAATTCAGTCCTAGGTCTCTTAGAGGGGGAAGGTTGGCTTCCCCTGATTAAAGTAAGAAGGTCTTGAGCCGTTCTTATCCTTTGTTTTTTAGGCACTGAGGCCTGACCACGTGGTCTGGGAGTCGGTTTTTTAGGCATGGTTTGAAATTTAGGCCATGAAGAAGAAGATGGCGTTGGTTTAAAATGCAAGTCAGTAGGCCATAATAAACCCTCAGAAGTCGGTGCCTGCACAGCGGCTCCGGACCCATCCAAGGTAGAGACATCCGCAGGTTCCACAGTTGAAGCACCTCGCGGCATACCTGACTCTGAATGGGTATCAGTAGAGGCCTGCGAATCTGAAGTGGCGGGTATCAGGGGCTGCGAAAGCGCATCACTGAGTACCGGCGAACTGGCGACTGGCTTAGGAGAAGTGTCGTTGGCAGCCTTGGACCAAGGTAGCCTGTCTCTGTCTTTATCTTTGCATTTTTTCAGAATGTCGGTAGTCGGATGGCTTACCGAAGACATATCTGGATAACTGAACCGAGTACCAAAATAATTAGAAGTGAAAATATACCGATGACGAATAGCTCGTTGCTTAAATAAGGCACAAAACCCACAGCGAGGTACGTCGTGGTCAGGGCCTAGGCAAGGAATACAGTACAAATGAAAATCTTTATGAGGTATTTGCTTTCCACAAGTAATACAATTATTGACTTTTACTGACATCGGTTTAGAGCAAGAAAAAGTTACCCCAATGGGGTACTTCGCTTTAGTTGAAGAATTCGGTTCTGAAACTCGAAAATGAAAATTTCAGGAGTCGGCCAACTGGCACTTGTGAACTGCTTCTGCTTCGGGCACCGCACGGCAAGTAAGACTGATGTAATGGCGTCGGCTGCATGCTTTACACCCCTGACTACCTGACGTCACGAAAGATGAGACAGCAACCGACGCAGGACCCAAGACTATGATAATCAGGCTGACTGAGGGCTACTGCAAGCAGATAACCCAAATGTGATGACTGCAATAGTGAAACACGAAGAACATCAACCCATATAGTCTAAAGGGTACTGCAGCAGTGGGAATTATGAACATTTAAGTACTTACGATAATAAGAGAACTATAACAAGAAAGTCCAGCTTTGTTAAGCATTATGATTTCTGCTACAGGAGTCAAAACACTTAGCAGATCTGACCTTCTCAAGCTGCCTAAAACCCTTTTCTTTCCATTATGGATGTTTTACGTCAAACTCTACAGTTATTCTTGTTTTAAAAATAAGCTTGTGGAAAGCAGAAAAGACAAGAGCTACAGACTGGCACTCCAGAGGGTGAGGATGGAGAAAGAGCATGTTGCAAAAGATGGAATGTCTTACAGAACTGTCATTATGCTAAGTGCCTAATGTTTGTATTTGATAACAAATGGTCTATCTTCAATAACCACTGAAACAAATTCCCTAGCTAATCTGCCAGAGTGGCTACCACCATGGCAAAAATATGGACAGTTTCCATGAAAGAAGACCTAGACCTACAAATAATGTCCATCTTATGGTGCCTCATACGTGTTTAGAGAAGACCATCAATGGCTTTAGACCTAGTCACAACTCTAGTAGTCCTGAGTCCCTGGAGTTTTCGACAATGTCCACCAAAGCAAGCCTTCAATAACTTTCTATTAGGGAAAAGGAAAGGGGTTTGAAGGCATACCTGTTAGCTTTTGCTTCAACTGTAAACATTTAATGAGCATGGGTTCTTCTGTGTAAAGAAGGATAATTATCTCTCTTTTCATCATCTAAATCTTTCTGTCAGGGAATCTAATGGAGATTCATTATTTCAGTCTTTGGAGGAGCTTTCTTAGTCCTTTTGTATGGAGGCACTGGGTCTGATAGGTACAATAATCTACACATATAGAAGGTTTTTGTCAGTACGTGTTCAGAGGGTTCCTGGAGTAACTGTGTGGAAGAAAAATCCTGAAGCCCTATAATCCACAAGTGGGGAATCCAGGAATGGCTAACAGATGGGAGGATACCGCAATGCCATCCCTGATGCTAGCAAAGCCATTCTGAGGTAGTGACATCTGAAAGGGCCAGTGTCAAAAAATTGGCTAATGAGAAAGGATTACCTGAGCCAGGAAGTCCAATTTTTGAAAAAGTAACACTGGGTAAGACATGGCCAGTGACTGCAATGCGGACAATAACTCAGGAGGTAGTGGGTACAACTAATAATTGAAAAAATGGATGACGGAGAAAAAATTCACCAATAATCACCACAAATCTCCGTATCACAGGATCCAATGAAGGCAGTCCCACAAGTTGGTGTAAAGGCCAATATGAAGAGAAACTAGTTGGTTCCACACAAAAACTTTTCAGTCCACAAGACACGAACTCAAACGCTGTATAGTAGTAAGGTTTTTAATGACAACACAGCACAGCACAGCACGACAGTATTCAAAACGTTTCAAACAGAATGCAAGCAGAAAAGATTTAGCGCTTTCATTTCCAAAACAGGAAACTTCATCAGAATAATACGTATATTCCTGCTTGCTGTTTTATACACCTTCTAATTTCAATTACTGAATTAATCAATTTGCTTTTAGTCTCTTGGTTAAAGTAACATACAGTTTAAAGCACCAAAAGCAAAAGCAAAACAAAACTTTTTTATTTATTGTAATCCATGTACTGAAAAATATCATTTAACAGGATTCCATATAAAATCATTATAATAATCAATGTAACACTAAAAAAATAGTAATTAATATGAATTGTAAACAAATGCAGTGAAATATACCTGTGTATACTAGAATTAAAATTAAAGTTCTAGTAAAGAATACAAATGTTCATGTAAATGTAGATGTAATCAATATAATGAATACATGTATATGAATATAAATATAAATATAATAAATATAAATGTAAAAATAAATATAAATATAAATAAGTGTAAATATATATGTATATAAGATATAAAATTACCATAAATGTATAAAATCAATAAGTGATGAGTTTAAGGTTTTTTCTTTTTGTTTTTATTGGTGTTTTTAACTTTATTGGCCCTTAACCTTAGGGCTGGTAATATTGACACATAGTCATTCATTCCTGGGGGTGTGTTAGCATCCAGGCGCAATTGCCATATCAGTTCTCTATATGTTAAATGGTTTTCCCAATCCCCACCTCTATTATTCCTAGGTAACATTTCCAATACCCAGAATTTAAAGTTAGCCTGATCACAAGTCAGTGTATGTCTGTAAAGTGCATTTGTTTCTTTTTTTCTATTTACATCATACATGTGTTCATATATTCTTTGTTTCAAAACTCTTTCGGATTTTCCCACATAATAAGCCCAACAAAAAGTACAATATACTAAGTATACTATTCCTCTAGTATAACAAGTATAATGTTGTTTACTTTTAAAACTAATAGGAATAGTAGGAATAGTTAGTTCATCAATGTTGGCTATAAAAGTACATTGGGAACATCTTCCACACTTCAGAGTTCCTTTTTTCTTTGTGTTCCCACCATTCTCAGACTTATTATTCTCAAAGATGTTTTTGAGATTAGGACCCTTCCTATAACTGTAACATAAATTTCTATTAAATATGTCCAACTTATTTGGCATACTTTTAAAGATGTTCCATGTCTTATATATAGCCTTTCTTATCATTTGTGTATTAGAATTGTAGGTCATAACAAAAAAGGTGTGCTTTGCTCTCCCTTTTTATTCAAAAGTTCATTGTTTTCATTAATTTCTTCCTCCACACCTTTGTCTGTAAACTCACTACATGTAATGTTGTTATCAAAATTTAGTATAGGTATATATTTGGTACCCCTTCCCCTAATCACCTCATTCTTCAAGGGTAAAATAAGTCTATCTGGGTAATTTCTTTCTAAAAACAATTTATGTACATAATCCATCTCTTTAACAAATTCTGCGTATTCTGATGTCATCCTTGCCACCCTAACCATTTGTCCCTTAATAATATTTTTCTTTTGCAGTGGCGGGTGGTTACTAGAATAATGTAAGTAAGAATTAGAAAAACAAGCTTTTCTATAAATACTGGAGGTATATTTTTTGTTTTTATCATCCTTTTGAATGGTTACATCTAAATAATTTATTACTTTCGTATTAAATTCATATGTGAAACTAAGAAAGTGGGTAGTATTATTTAAATATTCCATAAAATGGGGTATTTCTTGTTGTGTACCTTTCCATACTATTAATATGTCGTCCAAAAAATGATAATATTTTTCTATATGATTCATAAATGAAGTATTTAATACGTAATGTAATTCCCAATAAAGCATGACTAGATTTGCAAAAATGGGGGAACATGCAGCCCCCATAGCTACACCATCCAATTGTTGGAAAATATCCCCTTGAAAATAAATAAAATTGTTTTTTAACACCATTTCTGCATTTTCTAAAATTAGTCTAAACTCATTCTGGTTTAAAAATTTGAATTCTAATAACATAAGCTCAAACCACTCAAGCCCTGTGTTGTGTGGAATCACAGAGAATAAATCCTTAACATCTACTGTTAAAAAAGAATAATTGGATTGGTATTGTAATGTATTAATTTTCTTTAACAAGTCCCAGGATTCGATTAAAATATGTGAGTAATAGTTATAAAAGGGCTTTAGTTTAGTATCAACATAAATAGCCAAAGGTTGTGTTTTTGATCCATCAGAAGTCACTATAGGTCTTAATGGGGGATTTTCTATGTCTTTATGTATCTTGGGGATACCGAACATCGTAGGTAACAGTGGTTTGTCGACCTTAAAAAACCTATACAGTCTATCATCTATTAACCCCTGTAATAAATTGTCCTCTATAATCAAATCTATTTTCTTATATGCTATATTAAGCTCATTTTTGGAAATAATTGTGTATCGCCCCTGCACATTTAAGATATTCATCATCTTAGAAGTAAGTCCACTTGTTCATTAATACTACCCCTCCCCCTTTATCAGGTTTCATAATTCTGACATCTGCGTGTTCTTGTCTAATTTCTTCCAAAGTTTTTCTTTCTTCTAAATTGAGATTTAAATTGATGTACCTACTCTTATTGTAGTTGTGTATATCTCTTATTTCTTTTGTAACTATTTTCTCAAAATTAGCGATATCAGTCTGTAAGGGGGGGTTGTAAGTACTCTTCCTTATTAATCCATCATCATTCTTATTCATGTTATAATTGGGCTCATTTGCTGATGCTAAAACTTCTAAGTTTAATTTTCTAGTAAATAGTTTTATATCTAGCATAATTTCAGCCAAATCCATCTTTTTTGTTGGAACAAATGTAAAACCCTTTTTAAACAATGAAAAATGTCTGTCTTCAATAATGAGGCCTGTGTAATTGTAAATGGAAAAACCTCCATCTTCTTTTATGATGACCTCACTACAAGCATTAGAGCTATGTGTTTCATAATCTTCTGTCTCTCCCCAAATATCTAAAAACGTGGAAATATCATTGTCCATTAAAATTGTTGGTTGTTCTGGTACCGCTGGTTGTATCTGTTGGTAACTTGTGCATATGTTGGGTGGGATGGCAGGTTCAGATCCGCTCTGATCTTCTGAGTCCCTCTTGCCCTAAAGGGACATCTTGTTCATTATAAACCTCATTATAATCATCATTATAATTGTTAGTGTTGTTGTATAAATTCGCTACACTATGTTCTTCATTATTATAATGCTGTTTTTTATTTTGAAACCTTGGGTTCTGGTATTTAACATGTGAGTACATATCTCTCTTGAAATCTCTAAATTGTTCATTAACATACCCTAAAGGGTAGGCTTGTTTGTGCTCATAAGCCCATTCGTCCCTGTCCAATTTTGCCATTTTTCTTTTGTGGTTTCTAGCTAAAACGTTGTCAACATCATTAAAAACTCTAAAATAATTACATTTGTATTTTCTAACAGTAAATAACAGGTCTTCACTTATCTCTTTGTTTAACAATTCAATTTTAACATTCAGTTCATCCATTAATCTGTTGTTGTTATTAATCATGGCTTTCATCATTGCCAAACCACAGTTATTTAGTATTTCCACAATTTCTTTGTAAAGGGGTGAACCCATAATAATATCGTTTGGAAATTTATTTAGCCTAAGACCCTTAGGCACCTGTTTTTTCTTTATACATTCAGATAAAAACCAGTTATCAAGATTTAAATTTTTGTACTTTAACATAAACTTTTTTAATAGCTTACATTTGTCAGCGTAAGAACTGTCCTGTTTTTTGTGTCCATGCTCACGCAACTCAGGAACGTTGATTGAAGCTTCTAGTGAGCCAGTCGCTAACATTAATGTCCGCATATTTATCCAAAAACAGTGAATCGTCCTGTTGGTTGTAGTTTTGTACATCCCTCTCGTTTGTATTTCCTTCACAGTGGTTTAAAAAATGTTGTGATCTTGTATTAGGCAAATTCTGTCTGTATGAATTGCCATCATTGATGTGCTTACTCGTAGAAGGTTGTGCGCACGGAATGGGTATTTCCGTTTCCTGTGTGTCCGTATCAGGTTGAGAAAAAGCCTGTAACAGTCTTGTAAGCTCACCTATAAGGCTCTTTTCATTCAAATTGACCTGTGAGGCCCCTCGGTTATCCTGTACTTCCATAGTGCAAAAACAACTAATAATTGAAAAAATGGATGACGGAGAAAAAATTCACCAATAATCACCACAAATCTCCGTACCACAGGATCCAATGAAGGCAGTCCCACAAGTTGGTGTAAAGGCCAATATGAAGAGAAACTAGTCGGTTCCACAGAAAAACTTTTCAGTCCACAAGACACGAACTCAAACGCTGTATAGTAGTAAGGTTTTTAATGACAACACAGCACAGCACAGCACGACAGTATTCAAAATGTTTCAAACAGAATGCAAGCAGAAAAGATTTAGCGCTTTCATTTCCAAAACAGGAAACTTCATCAGAATAATACGTATATTCCTGCTTGCTGTTTTATACACCTTCTAATTTCAATTACTGAATTAATCAATTTGCTTTTAGTCTCTTGGTTAAAGTAACATACAGTTTAAAGCACCAAAAGCAAAAGCAAAACAAAACTTTTTTATTTATTGTAATCCATGTACTGAAAAATATCATTTAACAGGATTCCATATAAAATCATTATAATAATCAATGTAACACTAAAAAAATAGTAATTAATATGAATTGTAAACAAATACAGTGAAATATACCTGTGTATACTAGAATTAAAATTAAAGTTCTAGTAAAGAATACAAATGTTCATGTAAATGTAGATGTAATCAATATAATGAATACATGTATATGAATATAAATATGAATATAAATATAAATATAATAAATATAAATGTAAAAATAAATATAAATATAAATAAGTGTAAATATATATGTATATATGTATATAAGATATAAAATTACCATAAATGTATAAAATCAATAAGTGATGAGTTTAAGGTTTTTTCTTTTTGTTTTTATTGGTGTTTTTAACTTTATTGGCCCTTAACCTTAGGGCTGGTAATATTGACACATAGTCATTCATTCCTGGGGGTGTGTTAGCATCCAGGCGCAATTGCCATATCAGTTCTCTATATGTTAAATGGTTTTCCCAATCCCCACCTCTATTATTCCTAGGTAACATTTCCAATACCCAGAATTTAAAGTTAGCCTGATCACAAGTCAGTGTATGTCTGTAAAGTGCATTTGTTTCTTTTTTTCTATTTACATCATACATGTGTTCATATATTCTTCGTTTCAAAACTCTTTCGGATTTTCCCACATAATAAGCCCAACAAAAAGTACAATATACTAAGTATACTATTCCTCTAGTATAACAAGTATAATGTTGTTTACTTTTAAAACTAATAGGAATAGTAGGAATAGTTAGTTCATCAATGTTGGCTATAAAAGTACATTGGGAACATCTTCCACACTTCAGAGTTCCTTTTTTCTTTGTGTTCCCACCATTCTCAGACTTATTCTTCTCAAAGATGTTTTTGAGATTAGGACCCTTCCTATAACTGTAACATAAATTTCTATTAAATATGTCCAACTTATTTGGCATACTTTTAAAGATGTTCCATGTCTTATATATAGCCTTTCTTATCATTTGTGTATTAGAATTGTAGGTCATAACAAAAAAAGGTGTGCTTTGCTCTCCCTTTTTATTCAAAAGTTCATTGTTTTCATTAATTTCTTCCTCCACACCTTTGTCTGTAAACTCACTACATGTAATGTTGTTATCAAAATTTAGTATAGGTATATATTTGGTACCCCTTCCCCTAATCACCTCATTCTTCAAGGGTAAAATAAGTCTATCTGGGTAATTTCTTTCTAAAAACAATTTATGTACATAATCCATCTCTTTAATCAATTCTGCGTATTCTGATGTCATCCTTGCCACCCTAACCATTTGTCCCTTAATAATATTTTTCTTTTGCAGTGGTGGGTGGTTACTAGAATAATGTAAGTAAGAATTAGAAAAACAAGCTTTTCTATAAATACTGGAGGTATATTTTTTGTTTTTATCATCCTTTTGAATGGTTACATCTAAATAATGTATTACTTTCGTATTAAATTCATATGTGAAACTAAGAAAGTGGGTAGTATTATTTAAATATTCCATAAAATGGGGTATTTCTTGTTTTGTACCTTTCCATACTATTAATATGTCGTCCAAAAAACGATAATATTTTTCTATATGATTCATAAATGGAGTATTTAATACGTAATGTAATTCCCAATAAAGCATGACTAGATTTGCAAAAATGGGGGCACATGCAGCCCCCATAGCTACACCATCCAATTGTTGGAAAATATCCCCTTGAAAATAAATAAAATTGTTTTTTAACACCATTTCTGCATTTTCTAAAATTAGTCTAAACTCATTCTGGTTTAAAAATTTGAATTCTAATAACATAAGCTCAAACCACTCAAGCCCTGTGTTGTGTGGAATCACAGAGAATAAATCCTTAACATCTACTGTTAAAAAAGAATAATTGGATTGGTATTGTAATGTATTAATTTTCTTTAACAAGTCCCAGAAATCGATTAAAATATGTGAGTAATAGTTATAAAAGGGCTTTAGTTTAGTATCAACATAAATAGCCAAAGGTTGTGTTTTTGATCCATCAGAAGTCACTATAGGTCTTAATGGGGGATTTTCTATGTCTTTATGTATCTTGGGGATACCGAACATCGTAGGTAACAGTGGTTTGTCGACCTTAAAAAACCTATACAGTCTATCATCTATTAACCCCTGTAATAAATTGTCCTCTATAATCAAATCTATTTTCTTATATGCTATATTAAGCTCATTTTTGGAAATAATTGTGTATCGCCCCTGCACATTTAAGATATCCATCATCTTAGAAGTAAGTCCACTTGTTCATTAATACTACCCCTCCCCCTTTATCAGGTTTCATAATTCTGACATCTGCGTGTTCTTGTCTAATTTCTTCCAAAGTTTTTCTTTCTTCTAAATTGAGATTTAAATTGATGTACCTACTCTTATTGTAGTTGTGTATATCTCTTATTTCTTTTGTAACTATTTTCTCAAAATTAGCGATATCAGTCTGTAAGGGGGGTTGTAAGTACTCTTCCTTATTAATCCATCATCATTCTTATTCATGTTATAATTGGGCTCATTTGCTGATGCTAAAACTTCTAAGTTTAATTTTCTAGTAAATAGTTTTATATCTAGCATAATTTCAGCCAAATCCATCTTTTTTGTTGGAACAAATGTAAAACCCTTTTTAAACAATGAAAAATGTCTGTCTTCAATAATGAGGTCTGTGTAATTGTAAATGGAAAAACCTCCATCTTCTTTTATGATGACCTCACTACAAGCATTAGAGCTATGTGTTTCATAATCTTCTGTCTCTCCCCAAATATCTAAAACGTGGAAATATCATTGTCCATTAAAATTGTTGGTTGTTCTGGTACCGCTGGTTGTATCTGTTGGTAACTTGTGCATATGTTGGGTGGGATGGCAGGTTCCGTATCCGCTCTGATCTTCTGAGTCCCTCTTGCCCTAAAGGGACATCTTGTTCATTATAAACCTCATTGTAATCATCATTATAATTGTTAGTGTTGTTGTATAAATTCCCTACACTATGTTCTTCATTATTATAATGCTGTTTTTTATTTTGAAACCTTGGGTTCTGGTATTTAACATGTGAGTACATATCTCTCTTGAAATCTCTAAATTGTTCATTAACATACCCTAAAGGGTAGGCTTGTTTGTGCTCATAAGCCCATTCGTCCCTGTCCAATTTTGCCATTTTTCTTTTGTGGTTTCTAGCTAAAACGTTGTCAACATCATTAAAAACTCTAAAATAATTACATTTGTATTCTCTAACAGTAAATAACAGGTCTTCACTTATCTCTTTGTTTAACAATTCAATTTTAACATTCAGTTCATCCATTAATCTGTTGTTGTTATTAATCATGGCTTTCATCATTGCCAAACCACAGTTATTTAGTATTTCCACAATTTCTTTGTAAAGGGGTGAACCCATAATAATATCGTTTGGAAATTTATTTAGCCTAAGACCCTTAGGCACCTGTTTTTTCTTTATACATTCAGATAAAAAACAGTTATCAAGATTTAAATTTTTGTACTTTAACATAAACTTTTTTAATAGCTTACATTTGTCAGCGTAAGAACTGTCCTGTTTTTTGTGTCCATGCTCACGCAACTCAGGAACGTTGAAGCTTCTAGTGAGCCAGTCGCTAACATTAATGTCCGCATATTTATCCAAAAACAGTGAATCGTCCTGTTGGTTGTAGTTTTGTACATCCCTCTCGTTTGTATTTCCTTCACGGTGGTTTAAAAAATGTTGTGATCTTGTATTAGGCAAATTCTGTCTGTATGAATTGCCATCATTGATGTGCTTACTCGTAGAAGGTTGTGCGCACGGAATGGGTATTTCCGTTTCCTGTGTGTCCGTATCAGGTTGAGAAAAAGCCTGTAACAGTCTTGTAAGCTCACCTATAAGGCTCTTTTCATTCAAATTGACCTGTGAGGCCCCTCGGTTATCCTGTACTTCCATAGTGCAAAAACAACTAATAATTGAAAAAATGGATGACGGAGAAAAAATTCACCAATAATCACCACAAATCTCCGTATCACAGGATCCAATGAAGGCAGTCCCACAAGTTGGTGTAAAGGCCAATATGAAGAGAAACTAGTTGGTTCCACACAAAAACTTTTCAGTCCACAAGACACGAACTCAAACGCTGTATAGTAGTAAGGTTTTTAATGACAACACAGCACAGCACAGCACGACAGTATTCAAAACGTTTCAAACAGAATGCAAGCAGAAAAGATTTAGCGCTTTCATTTCCAAAACAGGAAACTTCATCAGAATAATACGTATATTCCTGCTTGCTGTTTTATACACCTTCTAATTTCAATTACTGAATTAATCAATTTGCTTTTAGTCTCTTGGTTAAAGTAACATACAGTTTAAAGCACCAAAAGCAAAAGCAAAACAAAACTTTTTTATTTATTGTAATCCATGTACTGAAAAATATCATTTAACAGGATTCCATATAAAATCATTATAATAATCAATGTAACACTAAAAAAATAGTAATTAATATGAATTGTAAACAAATACAGTGAAATATACCTGTGTATACTAGAATTAAAATTAAAGTTCTAGTAAAGAATACAAATGTTCATGTAAATGTAGATGTAATCAATATAATGAATACATGTATATGAATATAAATATGAATATAAATATAAATATAATAAATATAAATGTAAAAATGAATATAAATATAAATATAAATAAGTGTAAATATATATGTATATAAGATATAAAATTACCATAAATGTATAAAATCAATAAGTGATGAGTTTAAGGTTTTTTCTTTTTGTTTTTATTGGTGTTTTTAACTTTATTGGCCCTTAACCTTAGGGCTGGTAATATTGACACATAGTCATTCATTCCTGGGGGTGTGTTAGCATCCAGGCGCAATTGCCATATCAGTTCTCTATATGTTAAATGGTTTTCCCAATCCCCACCTCTATTATTCCTAGGTAACATTTCCAATACCCAGAATTTAAAGTTAGCCTGATCACAAGTCAGTGTATGTCTGTAAAGTGCATTTGTTTCTTTTTTTCTATTTACATCATACATGTGTTCATATATTCTTCGTTTCAAAACTCTTCGGATTTTCCCACATAATAAGCCCAACAAAAAGTACAATATACTAAGTATACTATTCCTCTAGTATAACAAGTATAATGTTGTTTACTTTTAAAACTAATAGGAATAGTAGGAATAGTTAGTTCATCAATGTTGGCTATAAAAGTACATTGGGAACATCTTCCACACTTCAGAGTTCCTTTTTTCTTTGTGTTCCCACCATTCTCAGACTTATTCTTCTCAAAGATGTTTTTGAGATTAGGACCCTTCCTATAACTGTAACATAAATTTCTATTAAATATGTCCAACTTATTTGGCATACTTTTAAAGATGTTCCATGTCTTATATATAGCCTTTCTTATCATTTGTGTATTAGAATTGTAGGTCATAACAAAAAGGTGTGCTTTGCTCTCCCTTTTTATTCAAAAGTTCATTGTTTTCATTAATTTCTTCCTCCACACCTTTGTCTGTAAACTCACTACATGTAATGTTGTTATCAAAATTTAGTATAGGTATATATTTGGTACCCCTTCCCCTAATCACCTCATTCTTCAAGGGTAAAATAAGTCTATCTGGGTAATTTCTTTCTAAAAACAATTTATGTACATAATCCATCTCTTTAATCAATTCTGCGTATTCTGATGTCATCCTTGCCACCCTAACCATTTGTCCCTTAATAATATTTTTCTTTTGCAGTGGTGGGTGGTTACTAGAATAATGTAAGTAAGAATTAGAAAAACAAGCTTTTCTATAAATACTGGAGGTATATTTTTTGTTTTTATCATCCTTTTGAATGGTTACATCTAAATAATTTATTACTTTATTAAATTCATATGTGAAACTAAGAAAGTGGGTAGTATTATTTAAATATTCCATAAAATGGGGTATTTCTTGTTTTGTACCTTTCCATACTATTAATATGTCGTCCAAAAAACGATAATATTTTTCTATATGATTCATAAATGGAGTATTTAATGTAATGTAATTCCCAATAAAGCATGACTAGATTTGCAAAATGGGGCACATGCAGCCCCCATAGCTACACCATCCAATTGTTGGAAAATATCCCTTGAAAATAAATAAAATTGTTTTTTAACACCATTTCTGCATTTTCTAAAATTAGTCTAAACTCATTCTGGTTTAAAAATTTGAATTCTAATAACATAAGCTCAAACCACTCAAGCCCTGTGTTGTGTGGAATCACAGAGAATAAATCCTTAACATCTACTGTTAAAAAAGAATAATTGGATTGGTATTGTAATGTATTAATTTTCTTTAACAAGTCCCAGGAATCGATTAAAATATGGGAGTAATAGTTATAAAAGGGCTTTAGTTTAGTATCAACATAAATAGCCAAAGGTTGTGTTTTTGATCCATCAGAAGTCACTATAGGTCTTAATGGGGGATTTTCTATGTCTTTATGTATCTTGGGGATACCGAACATCGTAGGTAACAGTGGTTTGTTGACCTTAAAAAACCTATACAGTCTATCATCTATTAACCCCTGTAATAAATTGTCCTCTATAATCAAATCTATTTTCTTATATGCTATATTAAGCTCATTTTTGGAAATAATTGTGTATCGCCCCTGCACATTTAAGATATCCATCATCTTAGAAGTAAGTCCACTTGTTCATTAATACTACCCCTCCCCCTTTATCAGGTTTCATAATTCTGACATCTGCGTGTTCTTGTCTAATTTCTTCCAAAGTTTTTCTTTCTTCTAAATTGAGATTTAAATTGATGTACCTACTCTTATTGTAGTTGTGTATATCTCTTATTTCTTTTGTAACTATTTTCTCAAAATTAGCGATATCAGTCTGTAAGGGGGGGGTTGTAAGTACTCTTCCTTATTAATCCATCATCATTCTTATTCATGTTATAATTGGGCTCATTTGCTGATGCTAAAACTTCTAAGTTTAATTTTCTAGTAAATAGTTTTATATCTAGCATAATTTCAGCCAAATCCATCTTTTTTGTTGGAACAAATGTAAAACCCTTTTTAAACAAGGAAAATGTCTGTCTTCAATAATGAGGTCTGTGTAATTGTAAATGGAAAAACCTCCATCTTCTTTTATGATGACCTCACTACAAGCATTAGAGCTATGTGTTTCATAATCTTCTGTCTCTCCCCAAATATCTAAAAACGTGGAAATATCATTGTCCATTAAAATTGTTGGTTGTTCTGGTACCGCTGGTTGTATCTGTTGGTAACTTGTGCATATGTTGGGTGGGATGGCAGGTTCCGTATCCGCTCTGATCTTCTGAGTCCCTCTTGCCCTAAAGGGACATCTTGTTCATTATAAACCTCATTGTAATCATCATTATAATTGTTAGTGTTGTTGTATAAATTCCCTACACTATGTTCTTCATTATTATAATGCTGTTTTTTATTTTGAAACCTTGGGTTCTGGTATTTAACATGTGAGTACATATCTCTCTTGAAATCTCTAAATTGTTCATTAACATACCCTAAAGGGTAGGCTTGTTTGTGCTCATAAGCCCATTCGTCCCTGTCCAATTTTGCCATTTTTCTTTTGTGGTTTCTAGCTAAAACGTTGTCAACATCATTAAAAACTCTAAAATAATTACATTTGTATTCTCTAACAGTAAATAACAGGTCTTCACTTATCTCTTTGTTTAACAATTCAATTTTAACATTCAGTTCATCCATTAATCTGTTGTTGTTATTAATCATGGCTTTCATCATTGCCAAACCACAGTTATTTAGTATTTCCACAATTTCTTTGTAAAGGGGTGAACCCATAATAATATCGTTTGGAAATTTATTTAGCCTAAGACCCTTAGGCACCTGTTTTTTCTTTATACATTCAGATAAAAAACAGTTATCAAGATTTAAATTTTTGTACTTTAACATAAACTTTTTTAATAGCTTACATTTGTCAGCGTAAGAACTGTCCTGTTTTTTGTGTCCATGCTCACGCAACTCAGGAACGTTGAAGCTTCTAGTGAGCCAGTCGCTAACATTAATGTCCGCATATTTATCCAAAAACAGTGAATCGTCCTGTTGGCTGTAGTTCTGTACATCCCTCTCGTTTGTATTTCCTTCACGGTGGTTTAAAAAATGTTGTGATCTTGTATTAGGCAAATTCTGTCTGTATGAATTGCCATCATTGATGTGCTTACTCGTAGAAGGTTGTGCGCACGGAATGGGTATTTCCGTTTCCTGTGTGTCCGTATCAGGTTGAGAAAAAGCCTGTAACAGTCTTGTAAGCTCACCTATAAGGCTCTTTTCATTCAAATTGACCTGTGAGGCCCCTCGGTTATCCTGTACTTCCATAGTGCAAAAACAACTAATAATTGAAAAAATGGATGACGGAGAAAAAATTCACCAATAATCACCACAAATCTCCGTATCACAGGATCAAATGAAGGCAGTCCCACAAGTTGGTGTAAAGGCCAATATGAAGAGAAACTAGTTGGTTCCACACAAAAACTTTTCAGTCCACAAGACACGAACTCAAACGCTGTATAGTAGTAAAGTTTTTAATGACAACACAGCACAGCACGACAGTATTCAAAACGTTTCAAACAGAATGCAAGCAGAAAAGATTTAGCGCTTTCATTTCCAAAACAGGAAACTTCATCAGAATAATACGTATATTCCTGCTTGCTGTTTTATACACCTTCTAATTTCAATTACTGAATTAATCAATTTGCTTTTAGTCTCTTGGTTAAAGTAACATACAGTTTAAAGCACTAAAAGCAAAAGCAAAACAAAACTTTTTTATTTATTGTAATCCATGTACTGAAAAATATCATTTAACAGGATTCCATATAAAATCATTATAATAATCAATGTAACACTAAAAAAATAGTAATTAATATGAATTGTAAACAAATACAGTGAAATATACCTGTGTATACTAGAATTAAAATTAAAGTTCTAGTAAAGAATACAAATGTTCATGTAAATGTAGATGTAATCAATATAATGAATACATGTATATGAATATAAATATGAATATAAATATAAATATAATAAATATAAATGTAAAAATGAATATAAATATAAATATAAATAAGTGTAAATATATATGTATATAAGATATAAAATTACCATAAATGTATAAAATCAATAAGTGATGAGTTTAAGGTTTTTTCTTTTTGTTTTTATTGGTGTTTTTAACTTTATTGGCCCTTAACCTTAGGGCTGGTAATATTGACACATAGTCATTCATTCCTGGGGGTGTGTTAGCATCCAGGCTAATTGCCATATCAGTTCTCTATATGTTAAATGGTTTTCCCAATCCCCACCTCTATTATTCCTAGGTAACATTTCCAATACCCAGAATTTAAAGTCAGCCTGATCACAAGTCAGTGTATGTCTGTAAAGTGCATTTGTTTCTTTTTTTCTATTTACATCATACATGTGTTCATATATTCTTTGTTTCAAAACTCTTTCGGATTTTCCCACATAATAAGCCCAACAAAAGGTACAATATACTAAGTATACTATTCCTCTAGTATAACAAGTATAATGTTGTTTACTTTTAAAACTAATAGGAATAGTAGGAATAGTTAGTTCATCAATGTTGGCTATAAAAGTACATTGGGAACATCTTCCACACTTCAGAGTTCCTTTTTTATTTGTGTTCCCACCATTCTCAGACTTATTCTTCTCAAAGATGTTTTTGAGATTAGGACCCTTCCTATAACTGTAACATAAATTTCTATTAAATATGTCCAACTTATTTGGCATACTTTTAAAGATGTTCCATGTCTTATATATAGCATTTCTTATCATTTGTGTATTAGAATTGTAGGTCATAACAAAAAAAGGTGCGCTTTGCTCTCCCTTTTTATTCAAAAGTTCATTGTTTTCATTAATTTCTTCCTCCACACCTTTGTCTGTAAACTCACTACATGTAATGTTGTTATCAAAATTTAGTATAGGTATATATTTGGTACCCCTTCCCCTAATCACCTCATTCTTCAAGGGTAAAATAAGTCTATCTGGGTAATTTCTTTCTAAAAACAATTTATGTACATAATCCATCTCTTTAATAAATTCTGCGTATTCTGATGTCATCCTTGCCACCCTAACCATTTGTCCCTTAATAATATTTTTCTTTTGCAGTGGTGGGTGGTTACTAGAATAATGTAAGTAAGAATTAGAAAAACAAGCTTTTCTATAAATACTGGAGGTATATTTTTTGTTTTTATCATCCTTTTGAATGGTTACATCTAAATAATGTATTACTTTCGTATTAAATTCATATGTGAAACTAAGCAAGTGGGTAGTATTATTTAAATATTCCATAAAATGGGGTATTTCTTGTTGTGTACCTTTCCATACTATTAATATGTCGTCCAAAAAACGATAATATTTTTCTATATGATTCATAAATGGAGTATTTAATACGTAATGTAATTCCCAATAAAGCATGACTAGATTTGCAAAAATGGGGGCACATGCAGCCCCCATAGCTACACCATCCAATTGTTGGAAAATATCCCCTTGAAAATAAATAAAATTGTTTTTTAACACCATTTCTGCATTTTCTAAAATTAGTCTAAACTCATTCTGGTTTAAAAAATTGAATTCTAATAACATAAGCTCAAACCACTCAAGCCCTGTGTTGTGTGGAATCACAGAGAATAAATCCTTAACATCTACTGTTAAAAAAGAATAATTGGATTGGTATTGTAATGTATTAATTTTCTTTAACAAGTCCCAGGAATCGATTAAAATATGTGAGTAATAGTTATAAAAGGGCTTTAGTTTAGTATCAACATAAATAGCCAAAGGTTGTGTTTTTGATCCATCAGAAGTCACTATAGGTCTTAATGGGGGATTTTCTATGTCTTTATGTATCTTGGGGATACCGAACATCGTAGGTAACAGTGGTTTGTTGACCTTAAAAAACCTATACAGTCTATCATCTATTAACCCCTGTAATAAATTGTCCTCTATAATCAAATCTATTTTCTTATATGCTATATTAAGCTCATTTTTGGAAATAATTGTGTATCGCCCCTGCACATTTAAGATATCCATCATCTTAGAAAAATAAGTCCACTTGTTCATTAATACTACCCCTCCCCCTTTATCAGGTTTCATAATTCTGACATCTGCGTGTTCTTGTCTAATTTCTTCCAAAGTTTTTCTTTTCTTCTAAATTGAGATATAAATTGATGTACCTACTCTTATTGTAGTTGTGTATATCTCTTATTTCTTTTGTAACTATTTTCTCAAAATTAGCTATATCAGTCTGTAAGGGGGGGGGGTTGTAAGTACTCTTCCTTATTAATCCATCATCATTCTTATTCATGTTATAATTGGGCTCATTTGCTGATGCTAAAACTTCTAAGTTTAATTTTCTAGTAAATAGTTTTATATCTAGCATAATTTCAGCCAAATCCATCTTTTTTGTTGGAACAAATGTAAAACCCTTTTTAAACAATGAAAAATGTCTGTCTTCAATAATGAGGTCTGTGTAATTGTAAATGGAAAAACCTCCATCTTCTTTTATGATGACCTTACTACAAGCATTAGAGCTATGTGTTTCATAATCTTCTGTCTCTCCCCAAATATCTAAAAATGTGGAAATATCATTGTCCATTAAAATTGTTGGTTGTTCTGGGGGGGGGGGTGTAACATCACAACCTCACGCTGTAAGAATGGGCAGTATTATCTTCTTTTGTGACTTCTAAATGGATGCTGTCTTATTTTCCCTCCCAACATAAAACCAGATTGATGTGGGGGGGGGGGGCAAAAACAACTATCATATCAAATTGTTAGGGTAAACAACAATTGCTCTGCTCTGGAAACACAACAAATACTGATGCCTTCGTTCTTCACACAATGTCACTGTGCAGAGTGCACGACTGCATGAGGCCTTTAAAGGTAAAAAACTTGATTGAAGAAGATGATTTGACATATGTGCTGTAAGTGTCGAGCAGCAACAAATATCTGCACTAAAATGAATGAAAGTGCTGCGCTGTAACTATGTACTATGTTTTTCTTTTAGAGACAGTTGCTGCCTCCATCTTAGTTGGACTACACTCAGTATCACTATTAATTTTCCATTATTTTACAGTCTTGCACTACAATTCCTTGATTGCTTACATTACAGAGTTGTCAACTAACATTTGATACTTTGGAATCGATACTTTGGAATCTAGAAGAAAAAAAAACAAGCACTTATGTTTCCTTTATTAAGTTAGTCATATGCAACCATCAGCAATAAATCTGAGCAGACAGAATTGGAAAGCAGTCATTAAGAGATAAATGTAAATATATTTCCTCACGCGACTCCTGCATCTTTTACTTGTGTATCATTTGTTTTATGCATATGTCTCTCTTAAAAAGTCTACACTAGAAACTAATTGAAGCTGTTTATTATTACCATTATTTTGTTGTTACTAACCATAACAACATTCATCTACAACCTATAACTTGTCTTTCTTCCTCCACCTTGATTTACATTCCTTATCTACTATTTCCATATACCCTTCCTTCAAATGGAATTCATTTTCTTCTTTTTACTTCCCTGTTATAAACATTACAAATATTAAAAACTATGTTTTCCCAATACATATGAACAACCTCATTATTGCAATACTGTACATAATTAAATCAATGTTTTACTACTAATGTTTATATTATTTTCGGTATCACCACTTTGCAAATACTTCTGTCTTCCTTCTGTCATTATGACTGTACTACCAACAATCTAATGTACTGCTATCTGTATATCTTCTCTAACAATTGGTCAGATCTCTGTTGTTGCTTGTATGCCCAGGCCAAGCCTAAAAAGGTGATACATTTAGATCAGTGCCAGATTAACAAATATAATGTAATAAAATAAATAAAGCTTGTAAATTCACCTAAGCACACGTGCCTATTTCAGGGATGACCTGCATATATTGTCAGTTACTGCTAAACCCAGGATTACAAAATGAAGTTTGTAATTAGTCAATACTTTTGCCTGCTCTACACTTAACACAATGATTGACTTATATTAGCAAACTAATATGCAGTACAACTTGAAACATTTCCTTTGGAATGTATGATCAGTGTGGGTGTGTGCATTAATTGTAATGGACCATATATGTGTGAACATTACAGTACCTGAATAGGTTACAGTACCTGCATCATTAGAAAAGGCAGGCACGTTTCTCTTATTGATGCATCATTAATGTTTCAGAGCTTGACTACACTTAAAAATGTGTGTAACTAATTAGCTATTAATTAAACTTTTCAAACACACACTATAAAATTACTGTCCAAGAACTTAGATGACAGAAAAAACAGAATATTGCCGTGTAAATTTCAGTTTTGCTGAGTATGGCAGTGCTCATAACTTTTTCTACGGATACCTGCAGAGTGGACAGTACCCCAACCTCATAACAAAGTAATCATTTTACTAAATAACATTAGTGGGTTAAGGGAGTTGGCAACCCTCCTTCATGAAATACTACTGTAGCCACTGAAAGATCATGACTGCATTGCAAGTAAGAAGCTATATCAACTCACTTATCACCCAATTTTATTTAAAAAATATATTACATTTCCAGTGGTATGGCATGTATGACATTCATCATTTTTAATAAATGCCTTTCTCATAGTTACTCACTCACACTCTACACTATTTGTGGGTCACATTGTAACTATGAAATGCTTACTAACACAGGTAAGTTAGCAGTTCTGTTACTAAACATAATAGCAGATGAGAATACGCTGTAGGGGAATGAATTTAATTGGATGGGTAAACATTTACCACAACTACAGTGCAGTATGTGCAAGCAACAACCACCATCTGAGCTACAGTGAGACTACAGATTTGTGTCTTTCTGCAAAAAGGTCTCATGACTTCTAGCTAGCTTGTGCTTCCTTTCCTTCGGAAGTTTTCTGCTTTGCAAAGGAATCATTCTCATTTCAAATTATAAAACAGCATTTTTAAAGCATGATTAGAATAATATACAGTACTCTATGGGCTGAACAATTAGGGAGAAGACAGCTTTGTTAATTCAAGGAGTGATACAGGTATGATCACCTGTGAAAGCAGGTATACTACAGAAAGGATTCTGACAGACATAAAGGACAAATAATGAAGACTTTTTTCTTTTCTTTCAAAACTGCATTAGAATCTTCATTTTTCAAGGGAGATCACAGTTTTCTCAAGGGAGATGACAGTTTTCTTGGGATCTATATCATTCAAGGAATGGCATTTCATTGGAAATGCTGTTCATAGAATTCCCCTCGCTAATTATACCAACTCCAAGAGCGTACTACAGTGGGGAAAGGGCAAATTTCCTGATCCTCACTGTACCACGATCTTAGTATGAACACTTCAATGCAATTGCACTGAAAATGCCATTCGATGAACTGTTTTTATCGCTGAAGTAGTAGGGACTTGTTTTATTACTATAAATAACATCTTTTATCTTATAAGGCACCAAAAGTATCCTTAACTGGTGTGGGTGGCATTACAGTCCTTAACTAGGTCTTGCCTGATAAAAATGTCAAGCTTTAAGCTTTGGAAGTTATCACAAAGTGCATCTCTCGCTTTTTTCTATTACTGACACTTCATTTTAGTATTAGGCTCCATGATCAAATTTCAGCTTCCCCTGCAGAACATTAAGCATACACTTTCAAGTAGAACTATATCACACATAGCTTTATAGACCAGGTGAGAATGACCACTAAGTTACCTGAAATAAACAAACCACTGTCATGGAAAGTCTTTTCAGAACAGTTGTTTTCCAACTGTGATTTTTCTAGTACAGAATAATTGTACATTTCCAAGTGTTTTTTCAGGTAGTTTCTCTGAAGTGGTACAGTGATGCTGCTAGAGTGACTAGACATGCCCTTTAGAATTAGTTGGGCCACAGAATATGCTTTTCTGACTTTGGTAAATACAAAGTGGTCAAAGCTTGAATGGTTGTCTCACAGTTCTAGTTTCTTCTTTATAAAAAGATAATTTATTTTCTAATCAATAATTTATGTTTGCTTTGCTAAATATCATGATGATAAATTTAATGACATCAAAAGGTGAAGTCATTATAACTATACTAGATATATATTTTTATAGACTATCTTGGAAAATTTCAACATCTTTTATAGAACCAATAATGATACCCAGTTTCTAATCACTAGCATATTCCATCATCCATAGTCCATTTCCCACGTTTACATATAAGACAAATGGTCTAAAAAGAAGCATGTCTGAGAAGCACTTGTTGGATAGCAAAAGCTACCACAATAAGGATGGACAAGTAGCACCAATTGTTGTGCGAGTATTTTATCCAGTGACTAGCTTATGGACTGATGCAATCTGCTTTCCTGCCTGTTATCCCTTAAGGATATAATAAAATGGCCAAATCTGCTGCAACCCCCCCCCCACAAAACCCATCACTACACTGCCTTAAAAGAACTTAAATGTCCGAGCTTCCTAATCAACTAATTCACACATAATTAGTCACTGCACATAAACTTATTTATACCCCAGAACATTCTCTCATACTTCAAAAAATCCTACAGCCCTACTCCTGTAATAGAGAGACGAGATCCAGCAACAAATCCCTTTTACTCATATCTGGATCCAATAATAGCGCAGGCAACTCGCTCTACTCAAACTGCTTTGCTAAACTCTGGACATCAAACTGATAGAGAAAATAGTTTTCTTTAAAGCCAAACTAAAAAAGCATCTAAATGACAACTGGCTCTGCTCCTGTACAACCACTGGTTAGGGCTACCCTATTTCACGGTCCCTCCCTTGTTACATCCTTCCTACTACTCACACCCTCTACTATCTCCACTACCTACATCCTTTACCCCTACCATCCCATCTTATCTGTTTCTCTTCTCCCCTCACCTATCAACAGCTCCTTGAGTTTACTCTTTGTCAAAACTAAAATCTCTGTTCTATTATATATGTTTTTGTTTCCACAATGCTATAATATAAAATATTACATATATTCTACTACATCTGCTCTTTTCTTACAATCCCGCAATGCAAAATCTACTAAACCAAGTAGAAAATATTCTCATATGCCTCCAGCAAATGCAAAAAGACTAAGAATGTTATCTATCCTCAACCAATAATGTGACTTCTACACTGTTACTTTTTTTAATGTTCTTATAATATTCAGTATGCCTTCAATAACATGAACTCTGCATAAATGTACGTAGTAAGCACTGTTTTGCTATACTACCTAGAATCAAATGTTCTTGATTACTATTTAAAACTTTTATTTGATCTTTTCTTTCTGGTCATCCACTGAAAATGAACTGTTGCCCAGTTGGACTTTCCTGGTAAAGACTGAGAAATAAATAAATAAATATCAAATGTTTTTGCAAGGTTCAAGTTAAACAAGCATGCACCATCAGTCCTTTATTTATGGTGTTGCAATCCCTTCAAATAATGTCAAAATGCAAGATGTCCCTTTAACAAAACCATTCTGTTCTGCACCTAGAAGTAGGCCCCATTGTGTTGTGTATTCCCCCTAAAAGAAGTATGACTTTTACATAGTTTTGTATAAGTTCAGTTATGGCTATCTCATGATTTTACAAAGAATACTGATTAGGCTAATAGGTCTAAAATTATCTGCATCCGATGTGCCCATAGATTTCGGGAATAGTGCCACTACAGACTACTGACATACATTAAGGACATCTGTACATATAAACATTTTTGCTAAACATAACCAACAGGAGGTTAGTTAAGTTTTTCTTGATTTTGTGCAGGAAATCACCAAGTACCTTGTCAAGTCCCAAGTAATTTGAGAGTTTGATTTTAACTGTGGCAGCAGTTATCATATCTATAGTTATCTAAAGGATACTTCCCCTTGTACATATTGCACTGCAAGTGCAATCACCTTGTTCTGCAGCAGGGTGATCATTTCAATGCTTAACGACAACAGTAAGCACTGTAACATCATAAGTTTTCCCTTTTAATTTTCTGAAGTAGTTCAAGAGTACCTTATTACTGCTTTCAACCTTTAAGATCAAAGTAAGTTCACAGATCTGGAAGATGCCATAAGATCAGCAGTAGTTTATGTACTTGATTTTATTCAGACTTGTTTTTATGACTAGGGTAATTTCTGAACACTAACCAACACTACTTTTTTTCTCATTTCTTACTCATTTTGTGATTCCAGCAAAGTTTTTTTTTTTTTAAATTTCTATATTGTGTCTTACTGGTATGTATCTAAGAAAACAGAAGTTAATAACAAAGAAATTGTTTATGGTATTCTCAGCAGATGATGATAGGTCACTGCAGACATTGCCTCAATTTGTTTCATAAACAGTTAGCCCTTTAGTGTGGCCTTTAAGATTATCAACACAGCTGCAGATTAAGACTTCTTTCCAACCCTTTTCTAAGATGATGTTTACTATGTCACTTCCTTGAATGACAAGTTCTCAGATGAAGTACCATTGTCCTGGAATGTGCTGGCAATTTAAAATGAATATACAGTTCAGCACTCAGCCCCTAGCTGCTTTGGTGTTATAGGACAGATGGACCCCCCCCCCCCGCATAGCTATACCACACAAGATATGCTTGTATGGACCAAGTTCTTTGAGTCATTGCCACTGTTGAAATGAAGCATTCTTTCACACTAGACATTTTATAAGTACCGACAAACACTGCTGAATGGGTACACTTGTTGTTCAGATATAGGGTTACGAGGATCACATCAGGCTGAGTGGGTGCTGATGGAGACTGGGAATACATATGTCAGATAAGTCCAGCTGCATGTCTCTATCTGTGGGTGTCAGGATCAGGAATGTGCAGTGAACTTGGCAACCACTTACAACAAACACTCCTGTTTACTGAATCTGAAGTGTAATAACCCTTCTCCAAATAAGGGGCATGACCTGACCTTTCATTGAATGTAACCCTTCAGAACCCCAACAAAAGCATCATAAGCATGGCATCTGTATCTGCAGCAAGACTTGTGACACAATGGAGGAATGCTGCAGTCCTGTAAATCTGTGACTTAGGGCACTGTATTTATTTTAATATAATTAAGCACAGTTTGAAAAGACATTGCGTTGGCTTTTTTTGATTTTGCAGAATGTCTTAAGTCTTGATTATATTAGTCCTGTTGGTTTCTGAGGGGAGATTAAGTCTGGGATATATAATGCTTTACATATTACTAGACTGGTATTTAAATGGGGGTTTATCTGGTATGGAATACTACTTTCCAATATACTGACAATTAGTACAGCTGTAGATCTAATAATCTAGGACAACTGCTTCCTCCCCCAAAATGTCTATGCAGTAACTTTTCATTAACCTTTTTTGGACTTTTATTTTTGCAGGTTAACCAAGTAATACATGCCAAAGCATTTTTGTTTACATTAAATTAATTCAAGGGAGCAAAAACAGAAATCCCTAGACAGCTTATAGTATTAAGAATAAATTGATCTGGTTGCCTCTTTTTTTGAAACAATATGTGTACAGTTAAGTTATAATCACTTTTTTTCTACGCAGCTCTTTTATTAATTATTAATTGGGTCTTTGGCTGTAATCAATGAGGATCAAAAATGTATGCAGTGTAATGATGGACCCCCTAAATACCTGACATTATTTTGTGTTTTAAATGGAAAGAATTCTTTGTGAACTATTGAAAATTTTGACAAATAACTATACCTCCCTGTCATAAAACTGATTTTTTCACACTAATCATAATATCTTGGGCTCTATAAGGAAATACTATGTGGAACATTATGGTACATGATAAAACAATAACCTGACTGGTCACCACCTGGAATCAATTTTTATATTGTAAAAAGCAGCATTGAAGTACTATGCTGTTATACATGGATTAGGTGAGTGCTTTAAACTGACACAAAGTGAGACTACCACCTGTTTCTGTCAAGCAGTTGTGTGATGTGCAACGGTTGCAAACTTACTGGTAATAGTGGTGGCAGGGAGGCACAGAATGATGATGTTAACACTGTCTTTTACTTCTCATTAGTGCCAAAATGAATGCTGTTGTTGATATGAATGGACCTGTGTGGGACTCGATAACATTATATGCTACTGCTGCAGTACATTGGGAGTACTGTGAATGAACCTCTTTGGGAGTGCTATGTGAGGCTTGCACAGTGCAAAACATTAAGCAGATACAAGTATAACAACTTTCTACAGAAACTTCTGTTGCAGTACAGCACTGTGGCAAAAGCCAAATGGATGATTAATTATTAAGAGTTTATTTTTTTTTTATATACTGCAGCCAAGAAAGCAGAGTTAATGCAACTATAACGGAAAGGCATGGACCAGTAATGTGTGGGGAGACTTTGACTCCACTCAGTACAAACTGTAAACTTCTGGCTACGCTACTGGATGTACCAAAGAAAAGAAGGAAATAATTGGTACTCAACATGTACACACAGCAAACATTTTTAATGAAAAAGGCCAGCAAAGAGCAAGTGGCACCTTGGGGTATCCTTCTCTGTGGCCAAACCTGAAGCAAAGCAAAACAAACCAGAATTGAACAGTGTGAGACTGAAGATGCACGAAGGGAAGGGGGAGGGTGCCAAGTGCTTGTGGCATAAGTTATAACGGTTACGGAACATGTACCACTTTTTATCAGATCTGCGGGCATATTAGAGATATTTCTCCTGGTCTCTATAGTGCGCTTATGTCTTTGCTTACTATGAAGTTTGTTCAACTTTTTTTTTCTGCAAGTACATTTATTGTGTCCTACAGGTAGATGAGGAGATCACGGGTTACTGATACTATGTTATGCTACATTCAAATTTTCCCTTTCCCTGTTCTGATCTAATTAAAGAATATATTATTACTGCTTTCAACCTCTGACAAAGTTCATAACCAGATTTGGAAACTGTAACAAGAACAAAGTAATATCTATGCTTTACTTAACTTAGACTTGTTTTTATGACCAGGGTTGATTTTTTTTCAAGTTAGCTACTGCTACTTTTTTCTTTTCTGCATCTTATTAATGTGATTCCGATAAAGTATTTTTTGTTGAATTTACCCGTACATTTGTGTTTACTGCCTTATTAGAATGCATTTGTGCTCAAAATATTTGTGCCACAAAACATTTTTTATAATGGTCTGAGCAAAATTCTGAGACAAAACTAAGGATTATTGAGAGGTATAACATAGGTATACAACTCCTATTCAGGCTGGAATTGCAATACATGTCTGAAATCTATTTCATACTGAATTGGTATTAAATCAGAGCTAAAAAAAAAAAATCACAAGCTCACACTCGTGAGCACACAATCATACACACAATTATAAATATACAGATGCATATACATATATAAAAACACACTTATCTATATGGGTCTACCTGATATCATCGAAATTCCACTTCATTGAACTTTAGAAACACGAGACGACTTTGCCAAAAATGGACTTTATTGAACGTTCACATCACCAGTGTTTTACTCCGGGAAAGGAGACACTTGGCCACCATGATGAAATATGCCCGTTTCACCACTCAGAGTTGGTAATATTTAGCTGGGGGGATGTGGAGGGGGGAAGCTCCCCACTTGGGTGGGTTTGATATGCTCCGTTTTTGTTTTGCCATGGTGGCCAAGTGTCTCCTTTCCTGAAGTAAAACTCCAGTGATGTGAACATTCGATAAATCTATTTTCTGCAAGTTGTCTCGTGTAAGTTTGATGAAGTGGAATTTCGACGATAACAGACAGACCCACCTATATATAAATGGACAGATTAAGGGTTCCTGATAGGTTGTCGAAAGGCAACTTTCCATACCTGGAAAATTGCTGGCACAGCTGATGGAATGTGCTGGCATTTATTTTGTGCAAGATCATGGTATGGTGGGGATTAGGGATTGGGAAATTTGTCCTTTTCCACTGTAGTGTGATCTCAGAGTTGGTATATATAATTATCAGGAGGTGTGAGGGATGCCTCCCCCTGCAAAAAAAAAAAATGTTTATTATTTTCTTTTGTTTTTTTCTTTCACTTGTCTTCTAATCAACAAGCTGCGTTTGATGTGTTGCCATTTGATGACTTAGAATTTCGACAATCTGTCAGAAATCCATTTTATATATATATACACACACACACACACACACACACACACACACACACACACACACACACACACACACTATGTGTAAGAAGTATTTTTTGATATTGCAAATATGTTACTTCTCCAAATATAGATGTATGAAATTATATACAACATGAAGATGCTGACTGTATGCCACTTTTAAATTAAAATCAAGAATGTATGTGCAGTCGATTGGTGCTGCGGACTGCGGTGGTGGTGCTGTGGTAGTGTTGTCGCCTCACAGTAAGACGTTGTCCTGTTCGATTCTCAGCTAGAGCGTCTTCTGTGTAGGAGACATGCGTGAATGGGCGTGCCTTCGTTGAAGGTTGTGCGTCAGGGCTGGCAACTCGGCACGTAAAAATCCACTGCCAATCATTAGTGGACCGGAGTTCCGCTGTGGCGACCCCTAAATGGGAAAAGCCGAAAGACACAACAACATGTGCGGTCAATAGCGAAGCATGATGACACATTTTCTTGTGATATTTGCTAAAAAATATCAAAAAATTTCAGAGCTATAGCCCTACAGTGGTAGGGGTTACCAGTACACACAGCTGTTATTTTGCTCAAGTCAGTGTCATTTGATTTCCAACAAAAATATACATGTTATTTGTACCGGGTAACAAACTCAATTATACAATTACGTTGTAATTATGTTAAAGTGTAGAGTGAATGACACGCATTTGAAATGCTGGCATTTCTTTATGTTTCACATTGTTACAGATAACGCAATGTGCAACACATAGTCGAGTGTCAGTATTTTACTCCGAAAATGTTAAAGCAAAATGCCTAAATGTTAATAGAACTATGGCCTTTTATATAGAAAATCAATGTAAAATGTTCTCACACAGCTTTACACTTACCTTTTTCACTGCAGCAAATGGTACTTACACAGATGTGATGCATCCCCCCTTGCATTCTTAACATGTGTCCCATTTAATACAAAAATCCTTTGTATAATAATAGTTTTACTCTGCTGATGTTACCAAGTCTTTCAGTGAGGTTTGTCTTCAGTGACATGTATGTATGTATGGACATGATAAGGATGAAGACAGACTTTAATGGACATACCACTGCACATGCACAGGGGCACAACATTAAAAAGTCTACAGACACATTTCCATGCTTCCCCTACGGTGTGTTCACCACAGGATAGAGTTCACTTATACAGGAACATGCCTTTCCAAGAATGATGTCCACCTTCCAAGGCAGGGGACTTGGAGATCCGGAAAAGAACTTTGGAAATTGTTTGCCCAGGGGGGAGGCAAAAAGATCTAATTAAGGAATACTGCCACTGATGGACAATGTCCAAGAAAACCTCCCTGTGAAGCATCCACTTGTAAGGATCAGTTCTGGACCTGAACATATTTGTCTGCCATCAGACTGTGCTCTGTGGGAATGTAAACTTCCTTAAGTGTCAAATGATGGTGGATAGCAAAATTCCAGACTATAAGGGCTATCCTGCGAAGACGGTAATACTTTGTGACCCCCTGTTTGTTTATGTATCACATGACTATGGGTCTGTAAAAATCCTGGGGGAAATGGAATCAAGGGAGGCCCCCAAAGCAATGGTACACTCTGCATACTTAGATGTGGCCAACACTTTTGACTCAATTCCTCACTCAAACATAGTAGAAAACCTAAATAAACTGGGAATAAACCCCTATGTCACCCACTGAAATGTCAGCTGGCTCACAGATAGGATGCAGATCATCAAAACAGAGGAAGTTACCTCTACAGAGAGATCAGTCACCAGTGGAGTCCCCCAGGGTTCTGTGTTGGGACCTCTCCTGCCTGCTTGGTATCTACTTTTCTGAAGTAAAAGCCAATAACAAAGGGCTCTGGCTGACTAAGTTTGCAGATGACTGCAAGCTAGGAGTAGTCATTGAATCCTCAAATGACACAGCCATTGTGCAGGAAGGTTTGTCTCAAATAAATAACCGATGTCAAAATCACAGTCTGAAACTACATGCTAAAAAATTAATTTCTGAATCCCCTGGGAAGTCATCTACTCCAGGGAACTACTACACTAAAGGCCTATCTATAACCAAATGGGACAAGTTTGTCATGGAAACTGGCTAGTCTTAACATGGCCCGCAAGGGCAGCTAGCCTTGTATTTCCCTATGAAAATGCAAATCCTGAAGAGCTAAAAGCAGAGTTCTCATCTCCTTGATACTGAGATGGTCTTTTACCTGCTGGGGAGACCAGATCCCCTGGACACTAACAATGTTGGAGGAAGCTCCCCAACCCAGGTCTAAAGTATCTATAAACAACTACTTGGTGGGGGAAGACACCTGAAAAGCAAGACCTGGATTCACAGAAATCTGGTGAATCTACTATATGAACTCCTGTCTGAGACAAGGCAAGACAGAGAAGGGAAAGCCCAGAGGGTGACAATGCTGCAAACAATCTGTTTTGAGGTGCCACTGGAGCTTTCACATGTGGAGTCTGGCCAAAGGAATCACTGGAAAGATGGAGGCCATAAACACCAAGGCTTGAAGAAACTCTCTTGCAGATATCATCTGTAAAGGAAAGAGAGAATGGAAGAAGGTGGTCAGAGAGAAGACCCTCAGAAGAGGAATAAAAGTCATCAGTGAAAGGGACTGGAGCCTATATCCTCAGATCATTTGGTCCTCTGAAGGGGTCAGGATCGATTTTCTGAGACTGAAAGTGAAACCCACTCTGGAAAAGAGTATGGTGAATTTGACATCCTGCAGAAAAAGCTGCTGACAGGGGGCTTGAATAAACAGTTTATCCAGATGGGGAAATATCTGAACACCATGTAGTCTGCAAAAGACTATGACCAAGGCAAGACACTAAATGAAAATCCTTGCTGCTGTAGAAAGACCAAAAGACAAAGCATATTACTAGTAACATGAGGATAAAAGAGAGAACCAAAAATGATTTTTAGAGAGAGGATGAATGGAAATGTGGAGACAGGAATCATTCCGTTCCACAAATACAAGAAAGGCCCGAGAAAGCAACAAGGGAAACAGTGGCTGAACATTCAACATTTGAAAGAAGGAGCTTGCAGAAATACGTTGAAAAAGGAGAGATCTAGAATGGGAACAACAACATTCTTGAGTAGAATCCTTTGCCCCTCTTAGACAGAGCAGCTGGACAAATAGTCCCTTGAGCCAAAAGGTCCTGAAGTAAAGAGAAGGAAAATGAGGGGCTGGCAAGCAGGAGGCTGCGGCACCTCTGATACAGCAGTCATGAAGTAACCATTTAAGATGGCTGAAAGAATCCAAGAATCTATAGTCAAGTGTTGCCAAATTGCAAAAGACAGTGTTAACCTGTGAAAAAGGGAATCTGGCAGAGGGGCAGAGAAGGACGAATGTTAAATAGATGCAGATTTGTCAGGAAAGGAAGACTGCGCTCCTCAAGAATCCTGAGCAGGTTTCTCAGAAAATACTCTTTTGGAAAGTCTCTTACCATTCAAGGGTTGCTTAGGATGCCTATGTACAAAAGGAGTCTTAGAAGGGTAATTCTTTTGAAATTTAGGTAAAAGGAAGAGAAATTTTTTCTTAAAGTTCTGCACAACCTTCCTTTTATCTTGTAACATTTTAAAGAGGACTGCAGCATAAAGCCAAACAAACAGATTCTGAATGCCCAAGGGGAAGTCCAACAACTTGGCCTTAATATCCTCAGGAACAGATTGCAACCTGAGGCAGAAATGTCTCCTGATAACCGACCTTCTGGCAGCTGCCCTAGAAGATGCATCAGCAGCATCAAAGCTGCATTTGATGGACTGATGAACAACCTATGGATCAGAACCCAGTAAGGAAATGGCAGAGGACTTAGCTTCAGAGTAAGGCATGTCAGCCAAAATACTCACAGGCTTCGACAGCAGAGCCGGAACTTACCTGGTCACATGGGTCTGGTAATTTACGACCCTGAAAGCTAAGTTGGTAGAGATATACACCTTCTTACCACACCTGTCCATAGCCATACTATTCTTATCAGAAGGCAAAAACTTGGAAAAAGGAATCAGCAAAAAGAAAAACCACTGCTGGATCAGAAGGATTTTTGTACACGAATGTTTGAGCCTCAGAGACTTTCTAAAATGTATCTGTCTTTTTAAGACTAGGAGGGTGAAACTCTGGATCCTGTGAAGCAGTAGTAGAAGTATCCAAGAGGGCTTCCAAAACAGGGGGCACTGCAGAAGCCCTAGGAGAAGCCACTTGTAAAAGATCATGATATCTTTCCTGGGCTTCAGACATTTGGGAACTTCCCCACTGGAAGTACTCTATCATTCTCATCAGATCCTAACAGAAGAGGGGAATAGATCTGAAACAAATAAGTGAGAGACTCTTCCCCAGAAGTCGGCTCCTCCTCCTCACTTGTAGACACAGAAGCCCTAACTCTCTTAGAAGGAGTGGAAGGGAAAGCAACAGGTGAAGGCATAGAGAAACACAGAGGGGGGGGTTACAGCAATAAGGGCCTTAAACCTTAAAAAGGCCCTGACTGAAATTTTAACACTCTTCACGTGGTTTATTTGTAAGATGGACAACATGCCTGGTCTTTTGTTTTTTCTTTATAGAAACCTTAGCGCTAACAAGTTCAGGAGGTTCTGAGCCATGCCCAACCTCAGTAAGGGAACCATATACTTCTCTCCCTAGAATCTGGAGAATACCCCTAGGTCCTCACATTTTCCCTTTCCTGAATAACATGTAAAACAGGTACCTCGACAAGAGAAAGAGATGGAAGGGTCCCCAAAAGGGAACTTGTCTGCCTTCTGCTCAGTAGCTGAAGCAACGTTACACTGAATTCAAAAAACAGTATTCACACTAGTGGCAATGAGGATTTGGCAGTTGTACATCACTTATGTAGCCTACCCTTTGGATACAGGACATATGTTTGATGTATGGTGCTTAGAAGGGCTTAAAACTTTGGTACACTGACCAGACACATGGCTATTCTTGGAAGGATATCTCTTTTGTATGGAATACTGTGACAAGTGGAACAATGATAAGGAAGGACATCTATGTGTCATGGTGTAGCCTTTATTTTCTTTGGGGGTAGATGTAAGAAAGTACAGTTGTGTACACTTACCATAAATGTAGATGTTCGAGTGTCTTCACTGTTACAGTCATGACTGTAGGGTTCTCTCCTGCCGGCAGGCAGTCCTCGGTCGGCCAGAATCCTAAAGTCTGGGTCCGGTGTCGGCTGTTCAACCATGCTCACTGACGTCAGAGCGCCAGGAGTACAAAGCTGACAACCAACACCATGTTCTCCAGTTTTTCTTGCCCCAGATGTCAGGAGTCCCATAATGTGAAAGGTCCCATATCCTTTGCAAATACACCTCAAAAGAATGGTGAAAAAAAGGAACCACACAAAGGTAAAAATAAGAGGGGACAGGAGGGAGGGAAACCCAGACTGCAACAGTGAAGACACTCGAACATCTACATTTATGGTAAGTGTACACAACTGTACTATGTTCATCGTGTTTCACTGTTGCAGTCATGACTGTAGGGTAGAATCCCAAAGCAGAATGAAAGGGAGGTGGTCATAAAGAAGAAGGGGCGGCTAAAAGGCCCTGCAAGACTGCAGAAGCAAAGCCTGCCCTAGACTTAGAGTAGAGAGGTAGATTGTAGTGCTTTGAAAAAGTATGCACTGAACTCCAAGTTGCAGCTTCCAAAATGTCTTTGGTAGGAACTCCCCTGAGGAAGGCAGCAGAAGTGGCAGCAGCTCTGGTGGAATGAGTCCGTATACTCCCTGGGATTTGCTTTCCATGGTGTGAATAACAAAATCTGATTCCATGAGCAATCCATTTAGAAATGGTCTGTTATGAAATGGCTTTACCTTGGGAACTTGAAGCATAAGAAACAAACAATTGCTCATTTTCTGATGTCCTTGGTTCTGTCCAGGTAAAAACGTAGTTGTCTGTGTACATCCAAGGAATGTAAGATCCTTTCCCCTTTATTTTGAGGAGTGGGGAAAAAAGTTGGCAAGTGGATAGTTTGATTTAAAGCCACTTTGGAAACCACCTTAGGCATGAATGTAGGATTAGTCCTCAAAGACACCCTGTCTTGATGAAAAATAATATAAGGTTCCACAGCCATAAGAGCTTGCAACTCTGAAACTCTCCTGGCAGAGGTCAGAGCTAACAGGATGGCTGTTTTCCAAGATAAAAACTTGATGTCAGAAGAGGCAGCAGGCTCAAAAGGAGGTAAGGTGAGCTTTTCCAAAACATAGTTGAGATCCCAAGCAGGAATGGGAGGAGATCTAGGAGGTCTTAAGTTCTTAGCTCCTCTGAGAAACTGTCTCATGAGCTGGTGGGAAAAGAATGGAGGGTCCGCATTATAATGAGCGGAAATAGCAGAGGCATGTATCTTAATGGAAGAGAAAGAGAGACCCTTATGTAAGAGATCTGTCAGGTAAAGTAAAATCAAAGGAATGTTAGGAAGAAGAGGATCAGAATCCTGAGCCTGCATCCAGGAACAAAATCTTTTCCATTTTCCTGCATAAGATTTTCTAGTGCTAGGACATCTGGCTTCTAAAATGACATCCATAACCTGCTTGGGTAGGAGAGAAGGAATCAAAGGCCCTGGATTAACCAGGCTGCCAGGCTGAGAGCGCTGACATGGGAGTGTAGAACCTGACCCTGATGTTGGGACAGAAGGTTCGAAGTCTGTGGTAAGACCCAAGGGGGCTCCAGACATAGGTTTTTCAGAGTAGGGTATCAAAACTGTTGAGGCCAATTTGGGGCCAACAAGATTATCATCTTGGGCTTGTCCTGTTTGATCTTTAATAATACCCGTGGAAGAAGAGGAAGAGGCGGAAAGACATATCCCGAGAGGTTTCTCCAACTGAATGATAGTGCATCCACTTTCCAAGCTTGTTCGTGGAAAGTCCTGGTGCAAAAATTCTGTAGTTGATGATTGAGATGGGATGCAAAGAGGTCTATGTGAGGACATCCCCAGACTGCTGTTATCATCCTGAATATTTCAGTGTCCAACATCCACTCGTGTGGATCCGAAAGGTTTCTGCTCAGACCGTCTGCCAGGAAGTTTTGCTTCCCTGGTAGAAACTGAGCTTGAAGGTTCAGATTGCAAGCTAGAGCTGTGTTCCACAGATCCAAGGCTAGTCTGCAAAGGGGGTAGGAATGAGATCCCCCTTGCTTGTTTATGTACCACATAACTGTGGTGTTGTCTGTCCGTATCAGTAGTTGTCCTGGTTGTAGAAGATTCCTGAAGGCCATTAGAGCTTTCTGAATGGCTAACATTTCCTTTAAATTGATATGCAGGTGCTTCTGATCCTTTGTCCAAAGGCCCTGCAGACAGTTGCCCTGAAAATGGGCTCCCGATGCATAATCTGAGGCGTCCGTGGTTAGAATCTGAGTGGCAGGAGGCAGACAGAACGGTTTCCCTTTGTTTAGAGTACATGCCTTGGACCACCAAAGGAATTCCTTTTGAAAACAAGGAAGGACGGAGATCAGTATGTCTAAACTGTGGCAATGCTGAGACCATACACTTTTTAGGTACCACTGTATTTTCCTCATGTGTAGTCTTGCATATGGTACGAGAAGGATACAGGAGGCCATGTAACCCAAAGCTGCAGGAACCTCCTTGCAGATAGCTGAGTTAAAGTTGCCAAGGTTTTGAAAGTTGAAGCCAGCAGAAACTGTTTTTCGTACGTCAGAAATGCCATCTGGGTTGTTGTGTTTAAAGAAGCGCCCAGAAAAATTATCTGTTGTGAGGGTGTCAAATTTGACTTTTTTATGTTTACAGTGAATCCCAGAAACTTGAGGAGATCCTGAACAAACCGTAGATGCTGGAGTAAGACCTCCTTGCTGTCTGCCTGAATAAGACAGTCATCCAGATAAGGATAAATTTGAATTCCCTTGAGTCTGCAATAAGCTACTACTGGAGCCAGGCATTTGGTGAAGACCCTGGGCGCAGTAGACAATCCAAAGGGCAGCGCAGAGAATTGAAAGTGCCTCGATCCGGCCTTGAACCCGAGGTATTTTCTGCGTTCCTGCCTGATGGGAATGTGTAAATATGCCTCCTTTAAATCCAAAGTTACCATCCATGCATTTTTGGACAGCATTGGAAGTGGCTGCTGTAGAGTAAGCATCTTGAATTTTGGAATCTCTAGAAAGGTGTTCAAGACTGACAGATCCAGAATGGGTCTCCATGAATTTTGCTTCCTGGGGACTAGAAAGAGCCTTGAATAAAAACCTTGTCCCATTTCTGAAAGTGGAACTAGTTCTATGGCTTTCATAGCCAAAATAGCTTCCACCTGGTTTAATGCCTCTGTCCATTGATGTTTTGGAAGGTCTGGCTATCTGTTTGGCCTTGGTAGGGTATGAAAATGGAATTTGTAACCTCTTGAAACCACATCCAGAACCCACTTGTCTTGGGTTATATGAGTCCAATTTCGATGAAAAAGAGAAAGTTTTCCTCCGAGAGGGGCTTCCAGGCAAGAAGTTCCTGCAGCCCAACAGAGGGAGTCATTGAGTCTGTTTCCTATGAGTTAGTGACCTGTCCTCTCCTCCCCTAGGGGTGGAAGCAGTCCACTGTCTTGGTCTATAAGATGCTTGTGTTTGAGGCCTTCCTCGGGAGCGTCTGTATCTACCCCTCTGAGGCCTGTCTGAATTGGGAAAGGACCAATTTTTTGTAGGCCAATTCCTGCTAAATCTGGGTGGCTGTACTTGTAAGAAATCTTTGACTGTTTGCATGGATTTCGCCTTGTCCTCCATCTTTTTAATCATCTCTTCAGCTTTTGATCCAAACAAAACATTATGCTGAACAGGAGCATCCAATAATTTAGCTTTTACTTGTTCAGGCAAATTTTGTTCCTTTAACCATGCATGCCTTCTAATTACTGTGCCAGAGGCAGCAGCCCTACAAGAAGCCTCCAAGGCATCAAATCCACAGTGTAAACCATGCTTCCCAACTTGTTCAGTGGCATGCATTAAGTCATGTAATTCCTTATCATCTACACAGGTGGAAATGGAAGTTAGCTTTTGTTTTAAAACAGACAAGAGAAATTGCTGGTATTTCGGCATATGAAACTGACAGTTTAAAGCCCTAATAGATAAAGTAGCAGAAGTGTACACTTTTTTGCCCCATCTTTCTAAAGATCTAGAATCCTTCTCAGTGGGAATGGGTTTTTTAGCAGAAGCGGCCTTAACTCCCTTAGGACCCTGAGAAATGGTTTCAGGGTCAGCAGTAGGGTTCTTGTATAAAAACTGGTGGGAATCAGGAACCCTGTAATATCTATCAGGCTTAACAGGAGCAGGAGGAAAGGAGTCAGGGGTTAAGTTAGCCTCCGAAAAAGCATCATCCACAATATCCAAAACAGGAGGAATAGCCAGGGGTCTATGTTGGGGAAGAAGAAGAAAATCCCTTAGTCTTTTCTTAGATTCCGAATACTCCTGTCCTTCCCAGTGGAAATGTTCCCTCATTTCATGCAAAGTTTCTCCAAAAGAGAAATCCTCAGGGGGAGAAGCTGAAGGAATGGATTCCTCAGCATCAGAATCCTCATAAGGAGGGAAAGAATATTCCTGGTCAGAAGAAGAAACCGAAGAAACAGAAGCCTGATCAGAGGAATCATAATAATCTTCCTGCCTTGGCCTTTTATCTGGAGGGGGATGTGAACCCCTAATCATAGTAAGTAAATCCTCCGCCATCTTAAGAACTGTTTCTGTGACCTGGGAGCCGGTTCAGAAGAGGCCTGTGTTGCAGTCTTTGATTTGGAAGGAGTCTTTGCCTTTGTCTTAGGTTCATAGGTTCATAGGTTCATACTAGGCTATCTGCCCTAGGGCATTTATAAGCCTAGCCAGAGTGTGTGTGGCTTTCACCACCCCTTAGGATGAGAATACTATACCCATTAGTTTGCTGTGCCTCTGTCCAGCAGTGACACAGAGATGATTCCCGGGGTAAACCTATGATCTCCCATCCACTCATCAAGATTTCTCTTGAACAGAGTCAGTGAGGGGCTCTGCCTCACATGGACTGGGATTCTGTTCCATAGTGTAGGGAGTCTCTGGGTGATGAATCTGTCCCTCCAGCACATCCTATTTATATCCCTGTTGAGGTTTAAGTCTCTTGCTCTCGTGGCTCTGGTGGATTTGGATTTTTTGAGGTGGAGCATGTCCATTAATTCCAGGTTGGACATGGCCTTGTATGTCAGGCACAGATCACCTCTGAGCAGACGGTATGCGACTGAATAGAGCTGGAGTTTCTTCAGTCGGGCATCGTATGATATATGTTTGAGCCCCTTTATCCTTTTGGTGAGGAACTTTTGGGGTCTTTCCAACTGCTGCAGGTGTCGGGTAAGGTACATTCCGAATGGGGCGTTGTACTCAATCATTGGTCTGATAAGTGAAGAGTACAGGGTACAATGACCTCTCCTGATCTGGATGTGAATCCCTTCATGATCAGGTGGGCAATGTAGAAGGTCTTCCTAACCACTTTGGCAATGTGAGTGTCAAAGAGAGGTTACTGTCAACTTGGGTCCCCAGGTCCCTGATAACTTCTTCCGTGTTTAATGGATTATCACCTATGTGGTAATTAGGGGTTACCTTGTTTTTCCCAAAGGGTATGACTATACATTTTTTGGCATTTAGCTTAAGACCATGGCTCTGGCACCAGTTATCCATTTCTATGAGACCTCTCTGGAGGATGTCTGTGTCTGATGGAGTGTCAATTATGGTGCCCAGTTTGCAGTCATCTGCAAATTTTGTCAGCCACAATCCCCTATGTTTGCCTGCACTTCAGAAAAATAAATGCCGAACAAGAGGGGCCCAGGACTGAGCCCTGTGGGACACCGCTCGTGACCGGCTTAGAGTCTGACATGGCACCAGCAACTCTAACCCTGTGTGTTCTGTCCTTGAGCCAGTTTGCAACCCATCTTGTGACATATGGGTTTACATCTAAACTGGTGAGCTTTTCTATGATGCCCGAGTGGGGTATTGTGTCAACGCTTTTGCTAGGTCAAGGTAGGCTGTGTGAACTGCCTTACCCTCATCAATGGCCTTAGTGACTGTTTGAAAAAGTCGACCAAGTTCAAGAGGCAGGATCTGCCCTTGACAAAGCCAAATTGGGTAGGATCCAGTGTCTGTAGGTCCCCAATGTCTTTATTTATGAGTTCCATTATGATCCTCTCCATAGCTTTGCAGACAAGGCTCGTCAAGCTTATGGGGCGGTAATTTCTAGGGTCCGTAGAAGCACCGCCTTTGTGGAGTGGGACCACAGTTGCCGTACGCCATTCTTTGGGTACGTATCCTGTAGTAAGGCTAAGATTAAACAGCAGCCTTATGTGTGGGTTTAGTTCCTCATTGAGTTCGTGTAGCACACAGCCGGGGACACCGTCCGGTCCCATTGATGCTGTGATTTCTGCTTTAGAGAGAGCAGCTCTCACCTGGGCATCTGAGATGTTTGGGAGGCTAGACTATGGTGGGATAGATATTTCTCCTTTGGGGGGGAGGGAGCAATTTGCACTGAACCTGTCTGCCAGTATGTTGGCAATGTCTGTGGGTTCAGTGATTTTTTTATCATTTTGGACTAATTCTGAGCATATCTGGGAGTTTCCACCCAGGTTTCTAACATAGCTAAAGAAGGCCTTATGATTGTCTTTTGTGTCATTAGCGATTTTTCTCTCAAAGTTGGCCTTGGATGATTTTATGAGTGATCGTAGTTTTTTGCTAGTATTGATCAGAGATGCCTTCCCTTTTAGGGATTTTGCTCTGTCATGTAGTAGCTTTCTCCTCTTGTTGTAGAGTTTGTTTATGGCTGGGGTCCACCAGACCGGGCGCCTGCCTTTGGTGGAAAGGGTCTTGATTTTATTACGGATTGCTTGATCCATACATTCCTGGAGGTGCTCGTAGAAGGCATTTGTAAGGGTTTCAGCAGCGTGGGTTGTGGTTTCCACTGGCTCGGGGGCCTTGAAGGATACCACTCCAGTCTTAAGAAGTGTGAAGTTTGCTTTTGAGAAGTTCTTCACTGTGGTCTTTTTTGCTGGGGGTGGGGGCAGGATATGAATCTCCAATTAGATTAATTTATGGTCTGATCTCACCAATGAGGGATATACTTGCGGTGTGGAGCATTTTGACCCCACGTTTGTGATGATCAGGTCTAGTATATTTTCTCCTCTTGTGGGAATGGTGACTAGTTGTTCCATAGCATTTGAGTTTATGAACTCCAGGAACCTTTGGGCTAGGGTGTTGGGGCTTGAGTAATGTTCCCAGTCTATGTTTGGGTAGTTGAAGTCACCCAATATGATGGTGTTTGGAGAGACATTCATACTCTCCAGTGTCTTCAGGAAGGCTGTGTGGGTTTCCTGAGTTTGCGAAGGTGGTCTGTAGCATGCTACAAACTGTAGGGCAGTTTTACCTATGGTTAATTGCACCTGGATGGTCTCCGATGCTTCGTGCATTGCCACTAACCTGGAGGTGTGGGTATCCTTTATGAATATGGATACTCCCCCTCCTTTTGTGGTTCAGTCCGGATTTTGGGGCCAGAACGCATAATATGAGGTATAACCTGATAGTGCTGGGGTGCTCTCAGGAGCCTTGAACCAGGTTTCAGTCACAGCACAGACATCGATGTTCTCCATACTGAGGAGGGCTTCGAGGGCGTGCATCTTGAGGTTTAGACTTCTGGCATTGAGCAGTATTACCCTTAGTTTTTCTCCATTTTTGTTTTCTAGGGAGGTAGGTTTATCATTTGAGCCTTGCCTAAAAAAGGCACTATGGGGGTGGCAAGAGCCTTTGCCAATATCCGGAAGCCCAGGGGTGAAAGGTCCAAGCCGTCCCTTGCGAAGCAGCGTGGCTTGTCAAGCATGTCATCCCAGGCAGACAGACATTGGATCCCCTTAGAATGACACCAGTAATTAAGCCAATTATTAAAGCTGACCATTTTGTCTCTGTATTGTGGCATCATTCTTGGTGAGGGTAGGATACTGCTCAGGGTCAGGGTCATACCGGCCTGGGCTACATAATCTGAGAGCTCCTCTATGTCTCTTTTCATGTAGTCCAGGGAGGTACGTCTCAGGTCATTCACACCGGCATGGACAATGACTGAGTCATACTTGTACTTGCTGTGGAGTGACCTGAGTGCTTGTGTTATGTGGCGGATTCTAGCGCCTGACAGGCAGCTTACTGTGATCTTTTCCTTGTTCAGTCTGGTGAGTGGGACGTCAGTGTGTCTGACTATGGAGTCACCTATAACAAGTGTGTCTGGCATTGTGTTTGGCCTTAAGGGCTGTGACTGTTTAGCACATTGACTTTGAGAACTATGTGTTGCATGTCTTATGTCTTGAGGTGGCAGTTGCTTGGGTGTCTGCTTTGGAGGCCTCTGTAGTTTTGGTAGATTTTTGATCAGTGCCTCCGAGTATGTCTTTGTGTGTTTATGTGTTTGTTTTGCAGTTGTGATAGTTCTATGTGAAACTGGGTTTGTGGTGTGAGTGGTTTCCTTCTCCTCCTGTCTGGTCTTGCCAGTCCTGAGTTGAGAGAGCTCAGCCTCCAATTTGGCTATATAGTTGCATCTCTCACATGTATTTGTGTTTTGTGGGATAAGGAGTGGGTTGTCTGTGTACATGAGGCAATTGTAACATTGCCTCAAGATGCCCAGATTCACCAGCTGAACAGGAGAGGACGCTAGCAAATGACCCTTCGACATGCTAGAAAAAGTGAAAAAGTTTGCTGTGTAACTGAGTCAGAAGGGACCTATAGGGAAATGGGTACTCGAGGATTCTAGGCTAATGTAGTACTTTGTTTAGTATATAAGTACTTTACCTATATAAAAATGCTTTAGGAGCAAGTGCTGAGCTTTTGAGATAGAGAATAGACTGTTTAGATTGCAAGTAGAGAAGTTCTAAGGGAAAAATTGAAGAGCAGACTTTACAGAGCCAGAAATAGTTTAACCTTGTTTAACCGGCGCTGCCCGATGGTGCTCTGTGGGCAACTCCGCGCTAAATCACGCAAAAGAGCGCTAAAGCGGGCTTTATAGCAGGGGGTTGAAAAGAGCTAGGAATTGACCCAAAATGGCCAATAGACTACAAGTTTCTGGCTGGAACCACTGCTCTAGGGACAAATAGGCTGCTCAGTGCTCCCCACTCCCACTGGTGAACAAAGAAGCTTCCCTTTATCCAAATAGGATATGGAATAGCACAGGAACCAAGCCAAAGCCCAGAGATCAGCAAACTCTGAAGACTTGACTATTCTAGTTCAGTAAGGTGGGAAAACAAGATGTTTTTTTTTGTTTTCTTTGCCTTTATTAGAAGCTGAGTAGGCATGAAAACCCCTTCGGAAGCCGGTACCTGCACAGCGGCTCCGGACCCATCCGAAGGAGCATTGTCCGAAGGTCCTGCAATAGAAATATTCCAAGGCCTAGTTGGCTCCTCGTGGGAGTCCGTCTCAGCCATCGGTTCCGAAATGGCCGACAGGGGCTGCAAAAGCACCTCACTGACGACGGCCGAACCCGAAACTGGCTCCGCTTGTGTGATATCGTCAGATTTGGACCTCGGAGGCCTGTCTTTGTCCTTGCGTCGTTTGTGAACTCCGGTAGCCGGAACCGTATCCAATGACATTTTGTAATTAAAACGCCTACCGAAGTAATGAAATGCAAAATCGTACCTTCGTTTAATTGTACGTTGATTGAATTTAGCACAAAACCGACAACTAGCTACGTCGTGGTCAGGGCCTAAGCAAGGAATACAGTAAGAATGAAAATCCTTATGAGGTATTTGCTTCCCACATGAAATACAATTATTAACTTTTTCTGACATCGGACTGGAGCAAGAAAAAGTTTCCCCAACGGGGTACTTAGCTTTGAGTGGAGAAGAAAGTCTTCGGACTGAAGTTTTTCAGAAAAAAATTGTCAGGAGTCAGCCGACCGGCACTTGCGAACTGCTATCACCGCACGGCAAGAAAGACAGGAGAACATGGCGTCGGCTGTCAGCTTTGTACTCCTGGCGCTCTGACGTCAGGGAGCATGGTTGAACAGCTGACGCCGGACCCAGACTTTGGGATTCTGGCCGACCGAGGACTGCCTGCCGGCAGGGGAGAACCCTACAGTCATGACTGCAACAGTGAAACACGATGAACATCCACAGTATTGCAGCACTCAGACCATTCCTTTCTGGCTCTAGAAACTTACAAAGATGCTTTACACATAAAGGCATTTATCAGACTGACAGTGAAAACTTTACTGCACTGTATGACTAAGTATGATGGCCCAGACGGCAGCACTGCAATCTGGAGAGAAAACATTTTCACAGAAAAACAATGTATGGTCTTAACTCCACGAAAGATATCTGATCCAGATTTAGCCTGGTCAGTTCAACCCTGAAGATGGCCAAAGCTTTTTCATTGCCATCAGAAATGCAAGTAGTACTATGTCTGTGTTAAACAAACTGAACAACCAGCACCACTTACCTCAGTACTCTGAACTCACATATAGAACCTTAGCTGTCTAAATTAAAACACTACAAAGGTTATGGATGGTAGTCAAATAATTGTTTGATAATTGTGTGCAGAAGCATTAAAAATAAGCAATCTACA